>NC_063194.1:22369972-22429972 GCF_017589495.1 Alosa alosa
AATAGTTTGATGTTGTCTATGAAAGATATTACTTGTTCACCAGTTGTTTCAGTTAGCATATTGTCAATGTGTCGCTGATGGTTAAAGTTTTCATAACTAAAAGGCGCTAATTAAATGGAGTGCAGCTAATTAAATGGAATGCAGCAACGAGTCTGAAAGTGGACCTAAGAATTTTGATGAGTGTTCAATTTGTTTTTTCTTTGGAGCATATAGATCCTTTTTCTTGATTATTAGTGTGAAAACAAGCGAGAATAAATAATGGACTTTCAGATGGAAATCGCGCACCTATCACTGTAGTTGGGATAATGTAGGCCTAATCATTGCAGCCTCACAGATGGCAGAAAGACACCTGCAAGTATGCAAGTTAAATTCTTTAAAAGCAATCTTCCCTTTCTTGCTACTCAAAAAAATTCTTCAAGGTTGGCAGGTCTGCAGGTGGTTATGATTATGGTTTTGGTTATGGTATTTATCAGATGCTTTTACAGACAGGTCCTTGTGTGTTGTGTGTTTGTGTTTGCTTATCTGACCACCATGGTTGTTGTTGTTGTTGTTGTTAAGGTGCGTGGCAGCGCCAGCCAGACGCGTGACGCCCTGCAGCGCCACTTCCAGGAGCTGCAGGCGGCGGTGGGCCATCTGCTGGCCGAGCGACTGAGCGTGCTACTGCAGGAGGTGGACGCCATCGAGCAGGAGAGCGTCAGTCCACTGGACGACTGTCAGAAGCTCATCGAGCACGGCGTCAGCACTGCTGACGAGCTGCTCCGGGAGGGTGAGGAACAAGATACACACACACACACACACACTAACACTAACACACACAAACTAACACACACACACACTAACACGCACACACACTAACACACACACTAACACTAACACACACACACACACACACACACACACACACACACACACACACTAACACACTACAACTTTTACTGCTTGTGCCCCAATGTAAGCAATGCTACAAGTTCCACACGTAGAAGGCTACACTCCTGTATCCAGTTCTAATCCAGCGGTCTACCTCAGTAGACTCCACTCTATTCCACACTTAATCAGCAGTCTAGCCTAGATGGAGAAAGGCAAAACATAGACAATGGGACACTTGAGAATGGAGACCCACACAAACAAGAAAATGAATGTCCTCGGTACTGAAGTGGTAGGTCCGGGTGAGGTAAACACAGCCACGCTACTTCAGTCTGTTAATAATTCATCACTGGCAGTAGTTGTTTTTTTTTTTTGCTGTGCAGATGAGAGCTCAAGCACAATGGCTTCTGTTGACAGTGGTCTCAGTAATTAGATCCATTAAAAGATTTAAAGGGCTTATCTGAATTATCTGAAATGAAATCCTCATCAGGTCTCTTAACAGCATGGCGACGCCCCCTGCGATCATTTCCCCCTTCCTCCGTCCACTCTCCTGGGCAAGGGTACCATGGTGACACACACACACTTACCCTGCCAAAGCTGATGTACTGATGATGTGTGTGGTGTGTCTGACGGTTATTTTCCACGCAGGTGAAGCAGCACTGCGTTGTGGCATTAATGAGAAGGAGGACAAGCTGGGCAGCTTCACCAAGAAGGCCCTTCAGATCCAGCTGGACAGGTGAGACTCTACTGCTACTTACACATACACACACAGAGACAGTATGTATGCAAATGGACATACTCCCTTAGACTACTTTGAGGTTGTTTATTTGCTAATCATTCCCCTGATTGCTAATTCACTGAGGAAGAGGAACTACTATCTAATAGCGAGTGCCTTGACAAAATGTTTGCCCTCGTTGCACAAGCTCACGCAACTTCACCATGCCAGTTCCCCTCCGTCCAAATGTGCACCTAGTCAGGCTTGTGCAAAATTCCAGAATTGAATTGAAACTGGCTCTTTAATTCCAATTCTATTCTTGAATTTCACTTGCATTTCAATTGAGGTAGCAAACAGGAAGCAGAATTGTGCACAACCCTGCACCTAGTAGCCTAGTGGCATAAGTTAGGCAACAGATGGGGCAGATGGCTCACTGCTGGTGTCATATGGAGGGGAAATAGTGTGGAAAAATCCTGCTAGACAGGTTGGATGCTCTCCAGCCACAGCAACTGGAAGGATAGATTGAGCACCAGATTGGGAAACACAGGGTGCTAGCGCTATGCTAATCTATTTGACATGAATTTAGCCATAGAAAGAAGCCTTGTGTCTCAGTGTGGCCATAACTAACAGCTTTGTGCAGGGGAGCAGGGCAGGATATGGGTTTTTAATCTGGTGATCTGGTGTCAGGGGCAACGCTGATATGACAGATGAGGGATTTAAAAGAAAAACGTGCTAAGTCTTCCCAGACAGTTTAATTTAGCTCTTAATCCCTAACAAAGGCTTCAATTAATCAGCATATCCAAACCGTGATTAAAGCCTAAGAGCGTTGTTGTTGGCATTTAATGTCATACTTACAGTATAGGCATAGACACAGTGAATGTGTGTGTGGACTGTGAACCGTATACTGTACTTGCTGTATATGAGGTATTTCTTTTTTGTGTGTGTGTGTGTCAGTCTCCCGGAGGTGCCGGCGCTGGTGGACGTGCCATGTCTGTCGGCCCAGCTGGACGACTCACTGCTGCACGCGATGAGGGAGCGCGTGGGTCGCCATGGCAGCGTGGCCTCTCACCCCCCTGTCCAGATCGAGGAGCTGGTGGAGCGACCAGGCAGTGTGCTGGTGCGCTGGTGCAAGGTGAGCCTCCAAACACACACACACACACACACACACACAGATTCTGCCGGGTCAGCTTTCATAGCCCATAGTCCCTCAGTGCATCCTCCAACCCTCCATTCACTGTCTGACAGGCTCACTCATCATTGGCCAGTTGAACTACTTCATGTATTGTTTACTATTACTATTGTAAACATAATACTGCCATTCTGTGGAATCACTGAGTGCGTCACAATATGATACTGTCACAATACTTTGTCCACAAGAATGATAGTATCACAATACAGTGATTCTGTGATACTTGATATATAGCAAGAAAATAATTTACTATGCAACATGATATCTAAGTAACTGAAGAAGAGAAAAAAAGCAGGAATTATATATTTATTCCAAGTATGACAAAATGTGTCTGTCTGCCATTTTCTTCCAACAAGTTTCTTCTTTTTCACTATAGGTTTTCCCCAAACATTTGATAATAATAATAAACTCTGTTAAAGGAGCTCTAAGCGATGTTGGGTAACGTCACTTCTGTTGATGTTCAAACAAAACATAGAGCTAGATCACTACTCCCTCCTGTGCAACTGAAACTCTCCTAAACGCGCATCTCGTCGGTGATTGGCTGGAACAGTTTGTTATGTTTTTATGGTCCCGATTGGACCAGGTTGTTTTTGTTGCCGTTTTTGGAGCCTGGGCTGTCCACAGAGCTGGGCTGTCCACAGAGCTGGGCTGTCCACAGAGCTGGGCTGCCCACAGAGCTGGGCTGTCCACAGAGCTGGGCTGTCCACAGAGACCACATGAATTCAGGGCACAGGCAGCTAGCGGATGGTGAGGTGATGTTTGCTGTATGTGACAAAAAATGTTTCAGCTTTGAAACTGTGTTGCATCGCTTAGAGCACCTTTAAGTAAAAAAAAAAAAGCACCTTGTGATATGATATCAATATTGTCCCCTTCGTGCTTCCACAGGTGGACGATGACTTCAGTCCGCAGGACTACCGGCTGCAGTATCGCCGGAGCAACTCCACGCAGTATGAGGATGCCTACATTGGCAAGGAGTCAGAGTTCCTGGTGATGCACCTGGACCCCCACACTGACCACCAGTTCCGCGTGTGCGCCAGGGGAGAGGGCCGCACCGAGTGGAGCCCGTGGAGCGTCCCGCAGACCGGATACACCACCCTCGCACCACATGGTGTGTGGACCATGAACATCCACACTCTCATACACACACTGACACACACACACACGCACACACACACACACACAAACACACACACACTGGCACAAACACTCTCATACACACACTGACACACACACACACACACACACACACACACACAAACACACACTGACAAATGAGCAAAAAGCAGAGTGGGCATGTCCAGAACAAAACAAATTTGTGCGGGGCAGTTTTGCACGCTGTGAAAAAACTCACTGCTGAGAGATGCACATTAAATTCTAAAGCTAATAAAAAGCCCAGAGGAGAAGGGCACAGAAAAGAGGCGCAAGATCTTGTGAGATGTTGTCATTGTGAATCTGTCATCGACATTCATATTCGTGGTGGTGATTGTTTTTTTTTTTGTTATGTCCGTGTGCAGAGTGGTGCCCGGGCACTGAGGGCTACATCCTGAGCAGCAGGAGGAACATTGCCATGCGCAGTGAGACCATGGCCTCCCAGGGCAGAGTTCTCTACTCCAACGCTCCCACCTACTTCTGCGGACAGACCCTCACCTTCAAGTGAGTCGACTCGCCGACCCCCCCACCCCAGTCTCTCGACCTTCAGTCAACGCTCCTCAAGTTCTCCTATGACAAAGCCTGGCTAAATGCCACGTCTTTAGTAGTTCTATCTTCTCTTGTCATTCACTGTGTGGTCCTCCGGCTGGGAGAATGAGTTGGCTCAGTCCAGTCACACAGCACTAATCACATTTCCGCAGCTTCACTGATCTCATCTGGGTTTGTGGCATTTTATGTGTGTAAGGGGGGGACAGGGGGAGTCAAGCTTCTCATGGCTGCTTTGCTGTGTGTGTGTGTGTGTTGCGTGCAGATTCTCAGCAGCGGGCCAGTTGAATAAGCAGGACAGCGTGGGGGTGTGTGCCGACAACCGGAGTGGAGACGCATCGTTGCAGAGGGATAAGGCTGTTTGCATCTCCACCAACGGTCAGTCCCTCACCCACAACTTCCACATGACTCAGATTCTTTTGTGACTTTTTTTTTTTTTTGTCTGGCCATTTTGAAATAATTTAATACATTTTCTCCTCTTGGTCCTTGTCGGCATTGTAGTCCATATTGTCCTTGTAGTCAGCATTGTATTACATTACTCATCCCAACAACTAGTGCTGACATGCCTGCTTATAATCAGGTGTCTGTAGACAGAAATAAGCCTTCATTTCTGTGGTTTGTCATGTTCTTACTGGGCCAAGGACACACGCCAGACTCAGCACTGGAAAGCAGAAAGCTGCCACTTCAATGTTGAATCTGTCTTGTAGGCGCCGTGTTTGTAAACGGGAAGGAGATGACCAACCAGCTGCCAGCCATCACGGTGGGCTCGGCTGTGACCTTCGACATGGAAGTAGTCAACCTGTTCCCAATCAGCACCAACAACAACCCTAACGACGGGGCCAGCTTCAAGCTCCGGGTCACAATTGGCTCGGGCAACAGGGAAGTGGTGTTCGATTGGCTGCTGGACCAGGCGGTGGATTGCCTCTACTTTGGCTGTTCCTTTGCGCACCCTGGCTGGAAGGTGCTGGTATTCTGAGACAAGCAGGGTGAAGGTGTTGAAACAGAAGCTCAATCTGGTCTGCTGGACTGCACTGCATAACCCAGCCCCTTGACTAGATGTCCAAAGTCAAGGCAGGTCTCAGTTTTTTTGGCATTGTTTACAGCATCTTTTTCCCTCCCCACCATTAGATAGATGGCTTGAGGTGTATTGAATTGCCTTTTCTTAAGCATGGGAATATATACTTTTTTTGATAACAAGTGGACCAACACATTTAGGCTAGCTGCTGTTCCAGCCCCCACACAATTCACATACAGCACAACTTCTATGTATTTTAAGGACATGGACTTGGATGCTTGTACAGAAAAAACTGCCACGCATGCATTTCTCCACGAGCTGGCTTCAGCGCAGTCCTGTCTATTAAGCCTGCCGTAATCCACTGTGAAGCACTTCTGAGATAAAAATGTTTGTTCCATTAACTCTCAAGTCTAGTGTAGGTTTCCGCCCAAGAGCATTTGAATATTATTTCCAGATAATTTTGTAATACTTTTTTGTTGGCAATGACAATCCTAACAGTGTTTTAATTAAGCATCATTTTTTTCCTCTTCTGTAGTCTGTTAGTATCAGATTAAGCTGTTGTCGTTTCCAATTGAGCATTGATCCAGTTTAGGTCCATTTGTCCCCCTCAGATTGCTGAATGCCACCTAATCTGCCATGCTGGTGATCCCCTAAAGGACTCCTGGAGCCTGACTGTGTGGTACAGAGGTACTGGCTAGCAGTTTTCTGTACTTGCATTACTTAGATGATCAGATTTGTCTGATCAAATGTAAAATTAATCGAAAGAGTGCACACACTGTATACGCTTGGACATAACTACTTCAACTAGGACTAACCAAACGGACCCAGCACCTTGTCCACGACACATTTTTAAAGGAAGAGGGGGGAGGGTTGCTATAGGGGGATCGGACATTAAAAGTAGATAAAGGTACTGGATTGTCCACCATTAAACTAGTTTGTTATAAAAACCTACAGGACACTGTTAGAAAACTTGTCATTCTTCATTGTAAAGTATTAATTATTTGTTGTAACTGTGATGGTTAAATGTTTACCTCATTCTGTGCCTTCACAAGTAGTCGTAAGAATGAGAAAATTGTGATACAGTAAATAAAAATACACAATTGTGAAACAATTTAAAAATTCAAGTCTTTTAATATATTTTATCAAAACATATCCCAACACCAGTCATGGTAGAATATTTGCCGTTTCACGTAACTTGCATTCATATAATTTTTTGACCAGTAGTTTTAAAAAATATTTACTTTAAATAGAAAAGAACCCATGACTGCTACAAAACTCTGCTTTGTTTTATTGGTCTTTGCGTCAACCTCTCCAAACATTTTTTTCTAGGAAATCATATCATGTGCAAACAATGCTGGTCTTTTCTATCACGGAAAGCATAGGATGTGTGCTTGGAAAAGTTCTTCGCAGGTCACAGACTTGATTCTTTTCTACGCTAAAGGTCAAACATCTCAGTTCATAGTATACACATAGCTTTAGCAAAATTAAAGCAGAAGTTTAAGAAAGCTTTTGTCTCCTTTTAAAAAAAGAACCTGATAAGGCTCACAGGAGAGCCTAAATGTAGTCATCTTGAAAAACAACATGTAGCATCCACACGCTTTGGTCTCTAAACTATACTTCACTCTCTTCACTCTGCTTAAATTACCTCTAATTAAGTCAAACAATAAGTCGTCTGACATTTCCTACAAGGAAGTCCTGTAGCGCACACACAGATGCAGCGGAGACCAGAGAGTTTCAAAGCACTTTGGCTCCGGGAGCCTTTGAGAATAAAAAAAGCTCCTCAAGCCTGAACAGATTGAGGGGAATCTGGGTTCCCCTCTGAACGGGTGCTGCCAAGTTCTAAGTGTACCGAGAGGAGGTGAAGGGGGAAGATGGCTGCATTTCAGTGGTGAAGAAAGGGGAGAGGTGTTGCTCCGACGACTAATTTGGCCGCTGGTAACTAGTCAACACAAATGGAAGCAGGAGAACCCTCAGTGTGGTAAGAGCACAGTGGTACAGTGTTGCTATGGCAGTGTGGGGGTGCGAGACTAAATGACTGCGACTATTAGCTCCAGTGATTATCCTGTTGAATTCTCCTCACGCAAATCGGCACTCAGCCTCAGTACGAGACCGATCTAACAGAAAAAAAAAACAACAACAACTATAAAAACCATTCAAACAAACCCCTGTATTTTCCAGAGATGTAAAATAAAACAAATAACAAAATCAAAAGACAAGTGTAAACATCTTACAAAGAGCACCTGGCTTGTTCCGGCATTGCCACGAGGGCACAGCGCTTGAGGTAAGCTGTGACGCTCATGCCTACAGTCAGCCTTCAATACCCTGTGTGTATGTGTGTGTGTGTGTGTGTGTGTGTGTGTGTGTGTGTGTGTGTGTGTGGCACAATGAGCCACATCCTTGCATAAACAGGGGCCAGTGTAAACCAGTCCAGTGTGGTGGTGGCGACTAACGCCATCGTCCGGGCTGGCCCTCAGAGAGCAAAAAGCTATTTCGATCCCTACACACAAACAGCATATTCTAATTAAGTTCAAGTTTCTCTCTTTTCTTTCACTCTCAAAATGCATTATTCAAACACATTTAAACCCGGTAGAAAACAGATCATAAAAAAACGTCAGAATTTGGGTCGACTCTTTTGCAATTTGTCACTGTTAAAAAATATTCCTAGAATAGTTTTGTCTAAATACAGGCACCTACAAGAACCGGATGGATTCTGATTGGAGGGCCATGACGGTATGTCACAATGGTGCGCCATTAAAGACTCGTTTACACATGACACCTGGTTTCCCTACTACTGCTTCTGAATGTTCACAGTAATCATACAAAAGAATGCTATTTCCTCGCCGTAGCTAAATGCCACTATCCCTAGTCAGCCTAGTCATCTGCTGGTTCAAATGTTTGCAATAAGGAAAGAGCAAATAGAAAAATGACAAATGCAGTTCCTTCATCTAGAAATGACCCATAAATCTTTTGCACAATTCTCTTTTTTTCTATTGGTTTTCACTTGCTTTTTGTTAGTTTTATGCAGTGTGTTTTTTTCCTTGGTAATGTCTGCCCGTAGTGCACCTTGTTGCAGACACCAAGCACCTGAGACCCTGTACGGAATGCATGGGTACTGTACTGGATAACAAGTCCAGTGGCGCCCCACCCAAAGAGAACACCAGATTCTTCCCACTGGCTCCTTAATCCCACGTCCCTTCGCCCTCCCCAAACCCCAACTCCCACCCAAACCCCCATCCCTAGGGCCCTCAAAGCTTCTGCCTCTTGTTCTGCCGGGGCCTGCTGGTTGCTCCTCCTGATGCTGCTGCTGCTGCGGTGGTGGTGGTTGTTGTTGTTGCTGCCGCCTCTTTGTCGGTTAGCGGCCCCCGGCCGGCTTGGCTGGTGGAGGAGGCACCAGTGCCGCTGGGCGCTCTGATGTCGTGCGCCTGGTCGTGCGCCCGCTGCCGCTGGAGCTCGCGTACGCGGGACATGACCTTGTCGATGGTCACCACGCTGACCAGGTTGAAGTCGTGCATGCTGACCAGGTGCAGCACAAAGTTCCGACAGAGGTTCTTCTCCACGATGTCACCACCGTATTTTTCCACAAACGTCATGCAGGCATGGTTCATCTGATTGTCTGCAATGAATCTGAGGGCAAAAACATGTATCCCCAGTGAGAAAATATAATCTTTATTCAATTCAAAGAGCTCTAGATGTGCATCACTGATGACACAATGAGACAAGAAACAATCTGTACAATAAGGGCTTTGCACGGACGTCACGTTCTGGGCGTTATCCCAGCCGTGTTGGAGTCACTCGGCGTAAAGAACTGAACAAAGTACAATGGAGTATTATGCACTTTAGATACCTTAAGTGATTGTAGCCATGCCTAAACAACAGAAAAGCTCATCAAAACGCGTCCAAGATGTAAAGGCATATAGGGCAGGACATGGACCACAAGAAAAGGTGCGGTATTTCGAGAAATTACAGTTTATTGCAGTGTTTCCCGTACAATATATTCATCAGCGGCGCAGCGCCGCTCCTGGAATTCAAGCGCCACTGCAAAAAAAGTTGCCTAATTTAAAAAAAAAAAAAAAAACGCAAGTGAACTTCAGGAACAGCTGCCGTTTGTTCAGGTTTGATGTCAACAAATAATAGTAGGCTAACATTGAAGGCGCAGTCAGTAATTCCACAGGAGATCACACTTGTTTGTGTTTATGTTTAAGTTTATTAGCAGACGCAATTTTTTTTTCACAAACGTAGCCTACATTATTTTAACCAAGGAACCAAATTAAACACGCGAGCGAGATAGCTCGCCCCTACCTTCAGTAGCCTATTCCCAGCTTCCTACAATCAACAGCACCGCTGCTGGAAAAAATTCTAGGGGAAACACTGTATTGGCATAAAATAGTATCATAAAATACTATCCAGCAGATCTTAAAATATGAAGCCTAAAACACAAAGCAGCCACCACTCACCCATGTTTCATCACGTGAAGATTCCACAGCTTCATGACCTCCTTCTCCCCCTCATTCACATCAGTGAAGTCATCAATTTGCTACAGATAAAACAAAACAGATGACAGTTTTGTTTGAATCCGAAAGACTTTTGTTACAATTTGGCCTCCCGTCCACATATACACCATGTACACCTCCCCATACACCACCGTCTGAGCTCCTGAAGTGGAAAGATTTCAAAATGCTGGTGACAGGCTTTGCATATTAGTGTGGATGATGGAATGCAGAAACATCTGAAAACAATGACGTACAAGTCCATGTTCCCCTTTCTGATTGGACCTTGTCATGTTTCCTTCCCTGGTTTGTTGTGCTCACATCACGTGATAATGGCCACGTGCCCCTTTTCCGGAAAGCAAACTCTCCACAACTCCCTTCCTTACGGTCTATGCCCACTTTGACCTCCACTACTCTGTCTAGAGGAATACGCCTGGATTCAGGGGAAAATAGGGCGGGGGGAATGTCTCTGATTTCAAACAGAGCTTTTTTCAATAGCCAATCACAGAGAGGTGGCAGACCTTGTGACATGTACAGGGGGTTTCATGAAAATACCGCCGACAGCGAACTAACAACCAAAACGATGGCGTTTAGTTTGCCTTTGTAGCCATCTCTGGTTAGACTTTGAAATTTCAATTTCTTAAAAAGAAACATTTCGCACTGGTTTCAGTAGGAACTTTTGCCCATGAACACAAAGGAAGTGAGATCAGTGGGCGTCTCTGAAAGTAGCCATATTCCGGTTGTGAAGGTTTTGGCCCAGAAGTTCGTTCAGCATGACGCAAACTTCTGGGTACTCAGATTACCACTACCCTAGCATGCCAGCGGTGAATGGCAACGGATTTATAATGCAACCACCATCAAAGAAGCATTTTGTTTGTTTGTTCGCTTAGCAGATGCTAGTGAATTACGTGTTTTAATGATCATTATGTCTACAGGTTTTCAACGGTTTTCTAGGGGGACCCTCATGCATGGCCATTGTTTATCTGACCTAGCAACAGTAACATAGGAATGTGGGACTTGACAAAGGGTAGACACAGGTAAATGGTCGTGTGATATCAATGGTGTAATGTGGGCGACAACGTTTCCATTTCGTTCCTCTGGGATGAAACTTAAAACAAATGTAAACGGTACTAATGTAGACATAGCTGAGAATCTCATTTAAAGTAGCCACACCTGTGTCCACTTGGCCTCAAAACAGACAATTTCTGTGCCTGAACTTATCAAAAAATTCTGAAACCATTTTCAAATCTTAAATAGCCCTGGCCAAGCCTGAATCAGTGCCCAATAGTGAGACCATTTTGCTAGCACTTACAAGTAATAATGTCAGTGCAAATGTGTAGAAATATTTAGTCGCACGACTGCAACTAACTTACAACAGCGTTAACATTGACCAATGTAATATCACTGCTGCTGGTCCTATTTCAATGCGTTAGCTTATGCAGTTTTTCAAACTTGGAGTCTCTAGCAGTGTTATACAAGCTGCTAAAACAAGTAAATCAAATAGAACTAGAGCTTAAATAATCCAGTGGATGGGAAAAGTGACAGAAGGAAAATTAGAGCAGGTTGTGCGGCAAGTATCTTAAACAAAAGACCTAGTTTAACACAGTAGCTGAGGGAGTGTCATTCTAGTGTCATAATGATGTGAATGTTTGTGTCCTTAAAAGCAGAGCTGTGCAGAAAAGAAAAATCGTCTGTTCTACTAAATTTTAGTCACTCAACTGGTACTTGGGGCGTGAATTCCTGCACAGTCCCGGACAGCAGACAACCGGACACACAAAAGGGGTTGAGAGCACCTAGGTGTGGTGTGGTGTGGTGTGGTCTGATCCCTCACCATGACCGTTTTCTCCCGAAGCCAATACGGATCGCGCTCGTCCTCGCTGTCTTCGTCCATCTCTTGGGCCCGTAGCGGCACGCAGTTGTCGCTGTGAAAGTACAGGCGGTTGTGGCCGCTGGTGTACGTGCGTTGCTGCTGCTCCACATCAGCCCCTTCCTCCGGCTCCAGGAACTCCGATAGACTGGGCTTTACACGTCTGGGCCTGAGGGATAAGTTTTTGATTTACAGGTTATGCATCTCATCATATATCTTATCATGCTCTATTACAACTCTGCATGCCAACATGTAATCGGTCATTGTGGTTGCATGCAGACCTGCAGACGAGAATGTGGGTGACTGCGGTCCTCTTGACGGGGCCGTTGCGGCTGAAGGCAAAGCCAGGCTGGCTGTGAATGTCCTGCGGGTTGCCCACGTAAGAACCATCATAACACTCATTTATGGACACGTCTATCCGCGCTCCTTTGGAGTGAGGCTATGAAGGAATGGGAAATACAGGGCGAGGACAATTCAATTAGCACAGCACAGGTCAACATTCACCCACTCAAACTTACATCCGTCCAATGGACCACCACTTCAACACCAACACAGATCCAATAACAGCCAGTCTTCAAGATTTGCTTCTACTAACACCCAAAACAATGTCCTATGTGCAGTTAGTCAATAACCCATGCAAATGTCAGCAACACCCTGCTTCTGTTCTGTTTACGACTCCTCAGAGTTGGTCTTTATGGTAAGCATACTACTATGCAAAAGTGGGCATGTGAGCAGATGTGGAGATAGCGAGTAGACATGGAGAGAGACAGACAGAGATCACTCACCACGTAGTTGAAGATGAAGCGGCTGTGGGAGAGCTTGAGGTGCTTGAGCAGGCTGTAGAGCTTGCAGCAGTTGAGGGTGCACCAGGGACAGTGCAGGTCATCACGTGCCTCCGTCTGCTGACGCGTGTTATTGTTGTACAGGAACTGTACAACACAACAAATAGACGAATGAGGAAAAAAAAAAACAAAGAGGTGGTACCAGGCTACGCCAGTACTACTGTACTACATGTGGAGCCCAGTAGGTGGGGAGGATTCATCACAGACTACAACCTTTCAGCTTTACCTGATAGATTATCCTGGGCTTCTGTCGTGATTCTGCCACAATCTGCTCCTTCCTCAGGACAGTGTCAGTGCTAACTGGTTCCTTTACAGCTTTTGGAAAAGAAACAAAGAGGGTCATTAACAAACAAGAAATGGTTGCATGCATCTAAGAAAAATCAAACATTTCTACGGTTCTAGTGACTGGATCCAAACCAAACAGAATCATTACCTAGGGGTATAAATTCAGACACAAGCTGAACACATTCCTCTGATAAGGCCGCCAGGTGTTCAAATCCATCTTACCTGCTGTCTGTGGGGGCTTGATACTGCACAGCCTGCTCTCTGCAGCGCCGCTGCTGCAGTCAGAGTTGCGTGTGGCCAGGGGTTTGGCCACCGGCGCCGTGGAGCGGCTGGACGCGTCGCCTGTCCAACGCAGGGTGAACTGCAGTGTGGGGCCCTGGGAGAAGGTCAGATCAGGCAGCCACTGCGGGAGGACAGAGGCCTTAGTGAGGTCAGGCTGGGATCAGAAAATTAACCCTTAAAGGTGTAGGTTTTTGAACATTCTAAGTTCCGCAACAATTGAAGGTTCTAAAATTCTATGTTGAATTCAATGAACCCAGATATTCTTTAGAACGTTCATTTCTCAACATTCCTGTCACACCAGTGTGACGGTAATTTGTGGACTTTGGGAGTCCTTTTGGTACATCAGAGATGAGCTCACTGTTGCTTGTGAACATTCAAATCCTTCAGGCATGTATGAGACAGGGTCTAGCCACCAATAACCACCCACAAGCCTATAATTAACCCTCAAAAGAGCATGCTAGGGTTATGATCACTTTTCCAGAGTGTATCCTATCATATATGATTTATTACTAACGATTACTGGGTGTGTTCTATGCAGTTGCTTGTGAAAGCCAGACTTGCTTGCAGCTCTTCTGGAACACAGACTCTTAATTGGTGCACACACACACACAGACCACATACACACACACACACCTTCTGATCTGAAATGGTTTCCCATGTGGCTCTTTTCTTGCCAACTGGACACTCCTCCATTTCCTGCATGGATACTTCATACTCCCCATCGAGTAACTGTAAACGTCTGAAAAAGAAAACAGTGGCAAGAGAAAACAGTCTTAAAATCATGCACATTTTATATACCTTTAAAAATAATCCTTCTCATCATCATTTCCCAAATACTTAAGACAAAAGTAAACTAGTATCATCATAGCTAATATCATTAGCTATTAGAAAATGCTTTTAAAGTACTTAACACGGAAGACACAGTTGTAGGAGTTCAACGTAGGAAGTAACAATTGTGACCGCAGCCTACAACTTACCGATTCTTATCAAAAACAGTCATCTGGGCCACAAACATAGTATCGCCATCTTCCCTAGGCAAGGAGCGTTTCTTCCTGCTTGTCATTTCCTCAACAACACCTGCCATGACACATGAAATGAAAAGCATGTTCAGTGCTCAACTGGCCCATCATGTAGTGCAGCTAGTGCTACTCTTAATCCATTACATGCAGACCATGTCACTATCTTAACGTTTAAAAAATGAAGGACAGAATTGAACTTGAACGGCGTAAACAATGTTCCATTACAGTTTTTCTCAGTCGCTTTGGTACATTTCTCGAAACATCCTCGACATTTGCAAAACAGTAAGTGTATTTCTCAAAACAATTCATACAAATAGCAAAACACCATGGATTACCTGCAAAAGCCAGTTTCTTGCTAAAGTTTTGATGACAATTATTGTAAATTGTAGGTTACACCTTAGTGTATGTGGGAGTTTGATTGCAAGAGACTCGACAAGATTCACATTTACGCTTTTACTGTTTGTACTGTACTTTGTTGACAGACCATGTCATTGCGATACAGAAAGGAAAAGACAGCACTGCATAGCACAAAGAAAGAAAACCCCCAAAAAACAAAAGTAGAAATGTGAACATAGGACAATCTCCTTAGAGAAAACTGTACATGCAGTGCTGTAGGAATTACAGTGCAGTCTTCCTACACCTCCTGACGTTCCTGTCTGTTGGGCCATACATTCTCATCCACATCACAACGATGACAACTTGTTCAACCATTTTGCATGTAAAGACTTATGCTATGAACTAATGCCTAATATAATTGTGGCATAATAACTAATGCCACAAATGTTGTGGGGGGTGAGACTATTCAACAGAGACCCATTATAGTACATTTTGATCAACATGGCATAAGCAATTGATAATGTAGGAAACAGCAGAGAATTGTACATAATCATTTGCACAGATGTACTGAAGCATTTGCAACTTGTTCGAAGAAATGAGAAACTGCTTTTTTGATGTGCACAAGTGACAAAATGATGTGAAGATTGAACAGGTAGTTTTGAAAATTTCAATTCTGATCTGAGAAATGTACCAAAGCGACTAAGAAAAACTTCAATAACTCAGGACAATCCGCTGAAACTAAACACATCAAAACAACGAGCATCCTGCTTCACTTTGTCTCTACAATGATTAGTGGAAAGTGAACAGGCCCAGCACCCGTAAGTGCAGGAGTGTCACACACACACCTATGTTCTCGTTGGTCTCGCCATTGGCCAGGCCGCCGAGCTGGCACCTGGCCGGCCAGGGCACCCTGAAGAGCAGCGAATAGGACTTGACCATGTGGCTGTTGCTGGGCTCAAACTCCTGGCTGGAGACCAGCATCGTGGGAAAGGCCCCTGGCTTGGCCTGGCTGCCATCAGGATTCAAAGGCACCTGCTTCTTACCTGTAGGCACTTGCTTTATCGGGCAGCTGACATCCTGAGCACAGCACACAGCAGACTGGCAGGTTATATGACTGTTATAAGATAAAGGCTCTTGTGAAAATGAAAAAGGCAACTGACAGTGGCACGATGAATGCACTCTGCTCAATAGCCAACACGGTTTCTGTAGCACAAGAGGCATGACGTGCTTCTTATCAAAAAAGAGGCGGCCGGTTAAATGTGCTTTTGACAAAGCATGCTAAGCAGTTTTAACTTATAACAGATTGTTCTATGAAATGTTTATGAGATTGTTACCTTTCTCTTCTTGTGACAGACTTTCACTAGAAGCACCTCCAAGGGCACCGTGTTTTGCTCATTCTCCGATTTCTGCGATAGCTTTTCTGATATAAGATGAAAACAGAAATGGAGAGTGTGAATTTACCTCATGGACTGAAAATACAAGAAAATGCCATACATAAACAATTGTAGCTATTGCTTGTCTGATTCCCACCTGTTTTGTGGAAGAATCCAGTGAAAGTCAATTGCAAATGTGAAGCCAAGCTGTAGTGAGAAAAGTAAAGAGATCGGTTTAAAAACCAGCATACTGAGAGAAAAAAAATCTTCATGTGGGCAAGGTAAAAATGTCACTTTCTCACCTCTGAGACTCTTGCTCTCCTCTTGCCTTCTCAACCTTGTGCAGCAGATCATCAACTTTAAAAGACTTCCTGTGTGAAAAAAAGAGAGACTTGCAAAAAAGGGTGTTTTTCACCTGACAGGACAAGGATAATGGCCTGATCAAATCTTTCATTCAGGTGCTTTCGTGCATTACAGAGTTAACCACATGCATTTGTGACATAACATTGCATGTAAACTTAGCTCTTGACATCTAATTTAGATTCTAAATAATCAAGAAAATTGTCTTGTGGGTTTGTATAGCAGATTACATTATGCTATTGTGGTGACCAGTAGTGGCCTTAATTTCTTACACAATTGCTATTAATGGCATGAAAGCGGTCAGACAGGACAGTCTAAATTCCTCTAATGTCTTAGAATAAGATTTTCATAGTACAGCCTGTATCTTAATTCTTAGTGTAAGTAAGGTTAGTATCAACTTCCAACATGATCCATGCTTCAAATTTGAAGCAAATACAAAAAGCTAAGCATCAACATGGCATTTTCCTGGTCACATTTTGCATGTATGAACTTCATCATCATACAGAATACACAAAAGACAAAGTGTAGTGAAAGCATTTAATTACCTTTTGGCATTTGTTCTTGAGTTTCGATGGGACATGTATGTGAGAGTCCTGTGCAAGAAGATGGGCTGCAAGAGACATCAAACTTTTTCAAAACTGATCAGAGGTCTACTTATGACATCACTTAGAGGAAGCCGTTAAAAAAAAAGGGGGTTTCCCTAAAATTAATAATCAGTTTGGGGTGTGATTTAATTTTCCACTAAATGAAAATTTGCAACATAAACCCACCATCTGTAAAAATAATTTACATAAAGTATGCAAAACTGTACTACTGTAGGTCTACTACTCCAACGTCTATTGTAAAATATACTCACTGCAATCAAGTTCCTGGTACGCAGAAATCTATAGATCTGTGTGGGTTCTATAAAAAGAAAAGATAGCAATCAGTAACGACCCTTTACCAGGTGAAACAGACTTCCTGTATCAGACATGCTTATCTGTCAAGCCCACTGCATCTTGAATGAGAGGGGAAAAAAGGCAAGGGAACACCAACTCAATTTCTTTTGAACATGATCGACATAGGTTTATTATAACATTATACACTGAAAGACGCACGTGTTGTCAATGAAAGGGCACGTGGCTCATTAAACTGAAAGTCAAATATAAACGTGACCAGAACTTAAGCCATCCTTACACCAGAAGTCTTAGACAAGATTTGGGAAAGATTCTTGAAAGATTGTAGTCTTTTGCGTAAAGCTTGGATGGGGGTATTAGTTAAAAGATTCCAATCTTTCAAGAATCCTTTTCAAATCTTGTCAAGGTCTTTTGATGTATGGGTAGCATTATATAGATTTTAAATTACTCCACACATAAAGTAAAACCTCTGTCAAAATAGATGTTTTAATAAGGTGCACAATTTAAAAGAATTTAAAACAATAAGGTGCACAATATGAACAATAAGTAAAAAGACCGGCTAATGTTAATCGAACAGAATCTGGTGTTGGAATCCATCTCAAAAACAAGTCATTGGTCATCAACTAACGTTAATGTTGGCATAATGCCGCACGATGTTAACCGACAGACTAACAAATTGTATTTTATTGCATAAAACTAAGACTAACGTTAGGCCACAACTCAAAATGTATTGCAAGGTTGAACTAAAAGCTAGTTAGCTAATGTTAACGTTCCATGACAGCAACATCTGGCATGAAGCTAGCTACAAGCTGCAATTAGGGAATATAACGTTATCTTAAGTTGACTACATCAAACAGATTATGGCATCGGACTTTAGTCAGATAGACAACGTCATCGTCGAGCATCAAATTATAATGTTACTTCAAAAGTTAATTTGTTGACTAGCAAACTCAAGTGATTCACCGGTTAGGTGCCAGAGGTAGGTAACGTTAGCTATCAGCTAGCATATCAGGGGGAAGTAGAATTATATTCGTTACCAGTGCGAGCTCACCACCTAGCCAGCTAGCTAGCACAGGCGGACCATATTAGCAAGAAACATTTATCCACACCATTCAGAAGTTCGACATTATCAAATAGTGACATCTTTCACTTCATCACATCGACAAAAGAATAATGTCAGGGGCAAAACTTACTTTCGAATGCCTGTAAGAAGAGTTCGTGGTCAGCTTGAATCTGTTCCATTTTTGGCTTCTTTGAAGTCATCACAATTCCGGAGGACTGAACACCGACTTTGCCCCCGGTACCATAACCAAACCCAGGACCAGAACCAATACCTCCACCACCCGAACCATATTTATGTGGAGCCATTCGAAAATATACAACTACTTCACCGGGGGAAAAAGCTACTTACAGTGGTGGGGGAAAGTCTAACGTTACTGAGTCTTTCCCTAACACAAAGGAATTAAAAATAAACGGCAGGCTAACTCAACTAGTTAGCTAACTTGCTAACTTTAGCGAAGTTCTTTCAAGTATCAGTGGCTTAGGATAGCCAGCTATTACTTGTAGAAGCTAGAATAGCATAGCTGTCTTAGCATGTCACTCACTTGACAACTTAGCCATTCCTTTGTCTTTTTCAGTCGAGTATGCAAACTAACCTAACTTTAAAAAATAACAATGACAGTAAGTTAACTGCGTACAGTGGTAGCTGTAACTAGCTAGGATACAGTTTTTAAAAAAATATCCAGCTTGCTAACCTGTCGTTAACCTGAAGTACTTCCTGCCTAGCTAGCTACCGCTTTACTACATCTAACGGTCGGGTAGCTAGCCAGCTAGACACTGTGGTTGATTCTGCAATTAGCAAGCAAGCTGATCGCAGTTGAAAAAGTGGAGGCAGGTCATTGCTCCTTTGAAGAAGCAAAGTATTTTTGCCGGCTATTTTTAAAACAGCGAGACTACTGAACAATCCTGCCAACACGTTATACTTGTAGTTATATTGCATCACATCCTAAAAACTATACCAGTCTTTTCAATTTCAGTTTGTTTAACATATTTTCTTCCCCATTTCATTGACTGCCAAAAATCGTTACGCCCTCCCCACATTCTCTTTAACGAATGACACAGCTGGCGGTTGCTATTGGCCGATCCATCTCTATGAGGAGGATAGCCAAGGCTACTTGAGAACTTTTTCGAAATTAATTTTATACCAATGATAGCAAATGACAGCTGATGAATTGACTGTCTTCATGAGATGACCCTGTTGTTGCATTGTTCAATATAGGTTAGACGACCCCGCCCCCCCCCCCACACACACCAGAGAATGGGTGCTTAGACAAGGGAATTAGACGGGCTCTGCACACACCTTCATCTACACCTACAAATAGGTGTGTGTGTTCAACATAGGCTAGGCCTAGGCATATTTTAAGTTATTGGCAATGCATCCAAATCCTTGTAGGATAAGAAGTGTAGGCCATTGTGCATGCTACAGTGAATGGAAGATTTCAAACTCATAGTTTGAACAACTTCAAGATAGGCCTACTAATTGACCTAATAGCAAGGCGGTCTACAGGAGAGACCTCTTTCTCAAAGTCACAAAGAAAGAATGCGGGAACCCATCACCATTGGTTAAACTACTACAGGACCTAAGGATGATGTCATCTTTATCCCCCTTTAAGAAACACCTTAAAACATCTGTTTTTAGAATTTCCTTAATGTTGTCTCTTTATTATTTACAGTGCATGAAAATGCACTGTTCTGTTATCCAAAGTCTTCTTCTTCTTCTACCAAAAATTCTGCATCTAATTCAGCTTCAACCATTTAACGTAGAAACGTTGTTCAAACTTTGTAACATAGCCTAGGTCTTGAAAAGGACACCTGTGCAATGTATTAATTTCTATAAACTTTATACATTTTGAGATATTAACAAAAAACAAGCTTATTTTTCCCCATAGACTTTGCATTGGCACTATGACATCATAAAGGGCTAATTAAACTGATTGCACCTGTATCAACTGCTTTCTTCTCAACTAGTACAACTCTCTCTGTGTCTATTCTACAAGGATAAGCCACATTTCATCCAACTTATCCATCCATCTTCTTCAAACCATTCACTCATCCACCCATTAAATTATCTATCAACATCCATTAAACAATCTGCCTATCAACATCCATTAATACGGTGTTCATTTTAGGACATCCTCAGACTCAGAAAAACATCGGTCATCTTCAGACAAAACTGCCTCAGCGTCAGAAAAACCTCTGTCATTTTCAGACAAAACTGCCTCAGCTTCAGAAAAACTTCTGTCATCTTCAGACAAAACTGCCTCAGCGTAAGAAAAACCTCTGTCATCCTCAGATAAAACTGCTTCAAACCAAACTGCCTCAGAAAAACATCTCTAAGGAGTCAGGTCTCAGAAAAAACGCTGTCAGAAAAAGTGGAGTCAGGTCTCAGAAAAAACGCTGTCAGAAAAAGTGGAGTCAGGTCTCAGAAAATCAGGTCTCAGAAAAGTATTAAGTATTAAATAAAGACAAATGTGCTATGCCATGATGTAATACCATATAATACCATTATAAAACGTTAGCAGTTGTCATTGTCATTGCACAACAATAATAGACAGACATAAAGATAGACAGGTAGGCCTACTTGAAATGTAATCCCCAGGGGACAATAACTGCAGCGTTGTTGAATTCATTTGAAATGTTATCTTAACTTATTTAGAGAAATGTGCCTTGTTGTTGGTACCTGCTATTTCATGTATTATCATAATGGTATTATATGGTATTACATCATGACATAGCACATTTGTCTTTATGGGGGTTTGGGAATAATGATGTGATGATAATGATGCAGGTTTCTTACTGGTAGGTAGTGTACAACTGGGAAACGGTTAGCAAAAGTAAGAAATAATGGTCCAGGTGTCGTTCTGGACTTTCGTGGTGGAAAAATGTTTAACCCACTTTTCCCTAGCTCATTGAATGTACCGTAATCCTCCACGAAAAACAAATTATTTTGCTGTATGTAGTAACGAGCTTACTCGGTATGTGCCTTACAGCAGCTGCTAATGTTACTAGCTTAAGTGAGGTTAGCTAAGTTACATCCATGGATTTCCTACAATGTGTATACCATTGGATCACTTTCTACCTTTACTTATAATTTCTACATCTAACCAAGCACCAAATATAACAGTGACCAGGCTTGGAATTTCACCATTCTGGGGGCAAGGCCACTTGGCCTTCAGTTGGGCATATTTGGTGGGGGGCACAAAGGCCACATGGGCACCAAGGCCAAAGTTAACTATACAGTAGTAGGCCATAAAAATGATCAAAGTTGTATTTAGCCTATTCACTGCAGTAGACCTGCATCATTGTATGAAACATTACAAAAATATGAAACATGACATATTACATATAACTGTAAATCATCTGATCATCTAATAAAAACAGATATCTAGGCTATATATAACATTTATTTTATATTTGGCCTGCTATGAAATCATGTATTGAACAATTTAAATTTAAGCACAGCTCATCTTTAAGAAACTCTAATAGCCTAGATGCATGCTTAGCATTTTGTGATCAGGCTACTTTCACAAACTCTTAGTCAGCTGTCCTCTGATTTACCAATATCTAGGCGATATTTGTAACATTTATTTTGTATTTGGCCCGTTATGAAATCATGTGGAACAATTTAAACACATTGTAAAACTTAAAGCCCAAATTTGGAGACATCAATGCATGTCGAAATGTACTGCAAATTCAAAACTGGATTACTCTGGAACGGCTAACTGTACAGGGGACTGCTTTACACCTTTTATGTTCGGTAAGGTCTGCTGTTTATTCTGATATGTGGTTTGTCATGTGTTAAAAGAAGGGTTTTCGAAAGTATTCCACCGAGATGAATGGGTAGGGAGATCATGGAGGCAAAACCTTCAGTAGAATGTATGATTAAATTGAATTATATTATTTACTTTTCTCGCGAACCGTTCAACACAGCAATTATCGGCTAACATCGTTTAAAAGCTGAGAAAAAGCTCTTTCATGTGACATCACTTGTGATGTCTGTGTGATGAATAGGCTACTTCGCGAGTAGTTCAACTGAGAAGAATGGGTGAATTTGGACGCACTTTCTTGCGATGTCACTTTCTCCACTGCGTAAAGACTAAAGACTAAATTAATTTGCGCTGTGAATGCTAAGATTATTTTGACAGGCCGCAGGCTAAATAAAAATCGCTATTAGTAGGACACAAAGCAGAATATTGAAAGAAGGGGGCACCAAGGCCACCGTGGCCTGTAAACCTATGATTTTCAAAGGGGCTTCACGGCCAACGCAAGGGGCTACCACGGCCGTCGTGGCCGCCGTGAAATTCCTACCCTGCCAGTGACAGAATAACGTAAGCATATTAAACTCACCGTTCTGTATCCGTCGTCTTCTTCTGTCCCCACAATAACTTTTCATTTGAGACTTTTTCGTCTGACTCCACTTTTTCTGACAGCGTTTTTTCTGAGACCTGACTCCACTTTTTCTGAGGCAGTTTGGTTTGAAGAAGTTTTTCTGAAGCTGAGGCAGTTTTGTCTGAAAATGACAGATGTTTTTCTGAGTCTGACACCTGAGTCTGGTTTTTCTTACGCTGAGACAGTTTTGTCTGAAGATGACAGAAGTTTTTCTGAAGCTGAGGCAGTTTTGTCTGAAAATGACAGATGTTTTTCTGAGTCTGACACCTGAGTCTGGTTTTCTTACGCTGAGGCAGTTTTGTCTGAAGATGACAGAAGTTTTTCTGAAGCTGAGGCAGTTTTGTCTGAAAATGACAGATGTTTTTCTGAGTCTGACACCTGAGTCTGGTTTTCTGGCCTTCTGAGGCAGTTTTGTCTGAAGATGACAGAAGTTTTCTGTGCAGTTTTTGTCAGTTTTAAGATGACAGAGGTTTTCTGACGCTGAGGCTGTTTTGTCTGAAGATGACCGATGTTTTTCTGAGTCTGACACCTGACAGAGGTTTTTCTGACGCTGAGGCTGTTTTGTCTGAAGATGACCGATGTTTTTCTGAGTCTGACACCTGAGTCTGAGGATGTCCTAAAATGAACACCGTAGATTAAACTTTCTGTCTATCAACATCCATTACACTATCTACATTCAACTTTTCAACTATCTAGTTTTTTTTTTTTAAACAGAGCAACTTATCAGCAACTATTATTTGCCTATCAACATTAAACTGTCTATCAGCAACTATTAAACTATCTGCCTATCAACATGCATTAAACTATTTGTCTATCATCAACTTTTAAACTGCCAACATTAATTCAACTGTATCAACATCCATTAAACTGTCTGTGTATCAACAACTTTTTTATTTTTTTTAGTATATTTTTTTTGGCCTTAATTGACAGGATAGTAGAGAATGAAAGGAAGCGAGTGGGAGAGTCGGGGCGGGATCCAGAAAGGACCACAGGGCGGGAATCGAACCCGGGTCGCCGGCGTACGGTGCAGGTGCCCCAGCCAGTTGCGCCACGGCTGGGGCCGTATCAACAACTTTTAAACAATCTACATTCAACTTTTAGACTATCAACATTCATTAAACTATCTGCCTATCAACATTCATTAAAAAACGATCAACCTAACATCCATTAAACCAGGGGTTCTCAAAGTTTTGATTGGTGAGGGCCAATTCAGGAACCCAACATTGAACTGAGGGCTGCCAAAGGGGCGGGGGGAGAAAAAGAAAAAAAAACCTGGAAAAAAATCCCATTTGTATCATTTTAATGACCAGGCTAAACCTGGCAAAACTTGTGAAAATTGCAATGCACACACAATCCCTGGGGTTCTTTACCCTCAACAGACAAACAGTTCTGGTTGCAGTCCATTTCAAGCACAAACTTATTTTGTACAACTTATTTAGAACAAACAGTCTCAGTGTGCCTTGCTTCTTATCAGCATAGGCCTTATTTAGGGCCAATTCCAGCTACCAAAGCACCACAGGAAAACCTGACGGCCACGAAACACCACTAAACAGAGATTCATTCTTTTCAAAGCACACAGTACAGTTGTACAGTTTTAACAGTTTTACAGATGTTATCAGATGTTATCGCGGGCCGCCAGAAATGTTTCCACGGGCCGCACTTTGAGAACCTGTGCATTAAACTATCTGTCTATCAACAACTTTTAAACTATTTACATTCAACTTTTAAACTATCTACTTTTAAAATATCAACTTTCATTAAACTATGCAACCACCATGTCTATCCTAACAACGCCTTAGTACCAATCTCTGCATTATCTGTTTTAACTACACATTATATTTTATATCACAATTTTTGCATTTTCATGCACTGGTAATTATTTGGAATTGCATTTTATAGTTCTAATTGTTTCTACTTAAAATGTAACAATCTTAATTTGTTTAGTACTTTATCAATGCACTATTGCTTTAACTGTTTTTTTTTTTTAAAACAAAAACATTTTACTGTATTAACCTCCTCTTTAAATGATTATCATTGTTGTTGTTGTTGTTGTTGTTGTTGTTGATGATGATGATGATGAAGAATCATTTTTGTTTCTTAATTTCATTTGACATGTTATGTATATTTCAGGCATTTCTGACAGGGTTTAAACATCTTTCATGTCTTCTGTTCTCCTGTTGTGTGGCAGTTCTTCTATGAAAGGTGAACTTTGATTTGATTGATTGATTGATTGAATTTGAGAGAGAGATAGAGAGCGAGAGAGTCAAAGATGAGGTCCAAGATCCTTTGGTCATTCTCTGGGTTACAGAGTATTCTGACTAGTGGCATCTTTGAATAGTGTGGGACAGGGGCGCAGGAGGCACGGGGGACGTGGGGGATATGTCCCACGCAGTGCTGAAGAGACAGCACGGGGGACGTGGGGGATATGTCCCACTCCCCATTAAAAGCATCACATCACTAACCACAGCCATCTACAGTACTGTAAGACTGCACAATCTCGTATTCGCTCTGTTGGATATCTGAAGCCAGTTTGTCTACTAACAACCATCATTAGAGATGCGTTTTGTTTACTGGTAGGCTATCAAAAGCATAACATTTTCGGTTTGGTTTGGGATCTAATTTACTTTTGGACTGTTTGATTATATTGCTAAATGTTGGGACTGATGGGCACTGAACTCTGGGAGATATTTGATGGTTCACTGTTATGTTTCATGCAGTTGAAAAAAAGTGTTGGGATTTCCACCGCTGTTTATTAAGTAGACAAGGCAGCCATTCATTGAATAGGGGTTGTGCTGTAATAGAAACCTTTTTGCGTAGCCAAGTAGCCTAAATTGAGTTATTGTTTAATTATGCATGATTTAGTAGGCTACTTTTTATTACATTCGTAGGCTGGAATGCCTTGAGTCACGCAACAATTGTGTTTATATGTAGTAGGCTTCAGCCTCTGGCAATTAGCTCGAAAGGGGCGGCAAGACAATGAGCTTGAGAACGTGTGTTGGAGACCCATGGTAGGAAAACGACTTTATTAATCCAACCAACAATATAATTAAAATATTAAGAAGAGGTGTTATTTCATTGACTTAAATCGAAGCAATGTCTTCTGGTGGACTGATGGCAATTGTTGGTATGGTATAGGCAAATATAGGAACCTGCCTTTATTTGTCCGGCTATAAATAGCATCAATCCCGGGCATAATTTGAGGATTTATGGTAACATATCTCCTGCTCAACATGACATTAGCTGTTATGTTTATTGATAAGAAACTCAACTAGCCTACTGATCAACTCGTTTTCACTAGCCTAAAATACAAGTCTATAGGCCTACCCAAAGTTTTTGTTCTAAGACATTTATTTCAAACATAATTTCAAGACACAAATTGGATACTTACCTTGGTGCATAAATCCCAGAGAGTATAGGCTACCACACCCCAGAGTGATGGGCCTTTCTTACGCGTTCAGTGTGGGGTATAAACAAGCTGAGAATTTAGCGGTGTCACGTCTGCCTGTCACAGACATGGGGAGCTCTTTGAAGCTTGGGATAATGTGGTACAGTTACTACAGTAACAGTATTTTATTTAATTTATTTATTTTCAGTTTTAAAAATGCTTTGTTTAAATGCTGTTGGAACAAATAGTAGTTGATTATAAAGGCAACTTTCTGTTGCAATTTTCTGTGTGTTCTGGACTGGTAACTTGTTAAGCCAACATGTTCTAACATTGCATAAATATTAACTGCAGACACATAGTGGAGAGTTGATTTGGTTTATACCAGACAATTTAGGTACTGTAGGCCTAACTAGGCTATTCGATCATGTAGTCTATGTTTGGATCATAGGCATAATGATTCATTCATGGCTTCATAAAATATCAACATCATGTTGCTTTTAGAGTATTCTACCATTGGCCCAAGTAGTGTAAAATAAATCTAAAAAAATAAAAAATAAAAGTAGAATTGCACATAGCAAGAAGCTGGTCTGAGGGCAGATCTGGTGGTGTGCTCATCTCACAGTTTTTTGACAATTTGAATCAAAAATTATTTTGAAAACAATCAATGGTATTATCTTAATATTCTGGCAAGTTTAAAATATGATGGTCGAAAGTGGGCCAGAGGTGGCGATCCGATATCTGGAAATCTGATCTCACTATGGGTTTGTGTTCACAATTTAGTCCCCCTCACTTTCAAAATATCTCCTGCGCCCCTGGTGTGGGAGCTGCACTGCATCAATCATAAAGTGATGGCCCAGGGCATCATGTGAGCTCCCTTCCATCCAGGACTTGCATAACTGATGATACGTCACAATGCCAACAGAATAACGAAAGACTCCAGCCACCCTAGCCCAGTATTTTTTCAGCTTCAGCCTTCTGGCAAGCAGTATTGCAGTCTCAGAAACAGTTTGTTCCACCAGGCAACAAAGCTGATCAATTAGGTCTGTCACCTGTCTCTGTGGTCACTCACGTGCACATTCATATACCCACAACGAAAGTCAAAATGCACATATTTTTACTCTCCTTACACAAATATAATCAGATATATAGCCCTAAAGATAAATAAAGCTAGACTCTTGAAATGATTCATATATAAGGAGTGATGTAATACCTTGGCCAGGGTCGTAGCACAAGATCCTGGGCCCCTGCATATGCAGTCCTGGCCTCCATGTTCCTCAAACCAGGTAAAATAAAATATATTCCAGACTTTTCAAGGGCCCCTCTTTCCCCTTGGGCCCCTGTAATCAGTAGTGGTTTTACCCCCAGTCCGACACCCCTGACCTTAGCACCTGTATTAAAGAGACACCAGGCAAGCCTGATGCTTTTTCTCTATGAAACTCCCCCTCGTTCGGTCTGAAACTCTTTTCCTTTTCTTTGCATCTTCCGTCTGGGTTTTCGCTGCTTCTTCGCTGGCTCTGCCATTATACAGTACACACGTTTGCAACAATTGCTAGCGTTTCGTTAGCCTGCCTCTGTACTGTGGATGCAGGATGTAAACTGATCCTGCTTCGGTCGGCGGGTACGATACACTGAAGTTGCAAGCAGGATATTCTTCCTACAGGCAGTATGGTCATTTAACCATATACCGACTTACGAAGATGAGTAATTAACATGAAAACGTTGCCTGGTGTCCCTTTAACCTGTATTTAGAAAAAAATACTTTGAGGTACACAGACATGTGGGTATCTGTTTGCAAAATTATGCATGTCAAATGGTTCTTTTCATTTTCAGTTTTCAAAACTCAAATTCAGTTTAGTATTCTTGTTATTGTTGTTATTATTATAGTAGTAACCTAGTATATTGTCTAAAGAGCTTACAGCTTATACAAAATGCAGCTGCTCGCACACTCACTAAGACTAAAAAATATGAACATATTTCCCCTATCCTGGCATCCCTACACTGGCTGCCTGTTAAAAGTCGCATTGACAAAATATTATTTCTAACGTACAAAGCCATTAATGGCCAGGCACCAGAATATATTAAAGATCTCCTAGTCCCACCCAGACCACTACGATCACAGAACACTGGCCATCTTTTAATTCCAAGAATCTCAAAAACTATAGGCAGAGCTTTCAGCTATCACGCACCCCTCCTCTGGAATAATCTCCCTTCCTCAATTCGACTTGCAGACACCCTCCCTATTTTTAAGTCTAGACTTAAAACATACCTCTTTACTGCCTCTCATAGTTAGGTATGGTGCGGTGTGGAACTTCACCCACCTCAGGGATTTTTGGAATGGACCACCCTGCTGAGTCCTCGTGTGACTGGCACCCCAGTTGGGGCAGCCGTGGCCCACTGGTTAGCACTCTGGACTTGTAACCAGAGGGTTGCCGGTTTGAGCCCCGACCAGTGGGCCACGGCTGAAGTGCCCTTGAGCAAGGCACCTAACCCCTCACTGCTCCCTGAGTGCCGCCATTGTAGCAGGCAGCTCACTGCGCCGGGATTAGTGTGTGCTTCACCTCACTGTGTGCTGTTTGTGTTTCACTAATTCACCGATTGGGTTAAATGAAGAGACCAAATTTCCCTCACAGGATCAAAAAAGTATACTTACACTTATACTTACAGTTACACGTGCGATGGTGGTCACTGACCATACCTGCGCTGGTGTTGACTACCCCTCAACATGCCTTAGTTATGCTGCTATAGCATAGTGCTGTCATGGACTTTTCATGTGCCACGCCGTACAACCCTCTCTTTCTCAACTCTCCCTCTCTTGCCTATTCTCACTATGGTATACTGTAACAATATATACCACTGATATTTATTGACATTAACCATTTTGATTTTCAGTAATACTAACCCACTTTACATCTCTCTTTCTTCCCCCTTACCTCACTTGTGAGGTATATCATCACCAGTCATCAGCCATCCGTGTGCTTGGCCCTCCTCTCACCTATCCCACCTGAAGTCCCATCCTTTTGACTGCCCTATTATTGTCCCCCTACCTGGATTCCTGGCCCGTACAGCCAAGTGACCCATCACCTGCCTATGACAACTCTGCCCGGATTCCTGGCCCGTACTGCCGACCCACCACATGCCCCTTGACAACTCCTTTTCCCCTGGACAATTCCAATGCTGGACTATTTGAACTTTCTGTCACTAAATTAGGATTAATGCATTATCATACCAGATATGTAATCATCCCACCTCTTGTAACTTTCACCTCAGGTGGCTTTAAACACCATGTCCTATTCTCTACACCTGACTATCATATGCATTTGTCATGTATACAGACCTTACTGTCCTGTATTTGACCCTAGGCAGATGGGTCAGGCCCTTGAGTCGTGGATCTGCTCGAGGTTTCTTCCTATATGTATCTCCAATTCTAGGGAGTTTTTCCTCGCCCCTGTCACCCATGGGTCTCTCTCTTTCTTTTCTTTTCTTCCTTTCTTTTCTTTTTTTCTCTGACTGTCTACACTCTGTAAAGCGCCATGATACATGTGTAATGTTTTGCCGCTCTATAAGCACAATAAATTGAAATTGAAATTATATTATTTTGAATAGGATCTGCATGTATGCATGTATGCATGTATCTTTATCTCTGTATGTTGCATGTTGTAATTTTTGTTTCTTTAGGGGACATCAGTAAACTCAATCGAAGGAACCAATAACCCAAAGACAAAAAAATATAGTGGTCACATGGTGGCAGTATACACCAACTTACTTGACGTGCCATTCTGTAGGGACTTCGAGTGAAAAAAGTGGGGACATGATAAGGGGGTTCCCATTCATTGTGTTTGAAGGCTTAAAATATATTTAGATTTCAAAAAAGTTATTACCATGAATGAACACATTGTATGTGGATTTTTTTGTATGTCTATGATTGAATGGATTTGACAGCATTGGGATCATTTGGGGAGACTTACTCATTAATGAATTGATTGCTGAACTGCTGAGTTATGTTATAAACTGTAGAACTATCAGAAAATATATATATTTTTGCTGTCAAAGTGAAGTGAAAATTTCTATTATGCATGATGAAAATGAATGTCATGTATTATTAGACAATACAGCTTTTCTTTTGTGGATGAGCTCAGTGGTGTTAGATTCAAGATAATTTGTATGCTATTCACTTTGTGATGAGTCATTCTCAATGTAGGACATGGTCTACAATACAAAAACTCTGAGATCTTCCTCTCACAAAGTAACAAATGAGGACCACACAGCATTGAAATTTGTAACACTGTGATAATGGGCTCTTTTTGATGATGTCAAAATGCCTCACAGATTAGCTCTTCATTGTGCGGTTTTGGTTTATGGAGGAGAATGACACAGAGAGACAGGACACAAAGAAGGACTCAGAAAGAAGAGAGAATGAGATTTTGCAAGTTTTAAAGAGAGAGCAGCAGACAGAGCAAAAGTTGGCAAATGGACATGTGACTAATGTATGCATTCATTGTTGGTGTGTTGTGGGCCTTACACACACACACACACACACACACACACACACTCAAATTTATTTCAAAATAATTCAAAATTATCCTCCAAAAAAGTTGGTTGAATTTCTTAACTGACTGATTGATACATTGGAATTCATGGAAAGACACAAATAGTAAATAGAGAGCAATGAATGATGTCCCCTCTTAAGTGCAATAATGTTGCACTTTCTTCATTGTGTATGCATCTCTCTGGTTGTAATCAAACCCCACTATGATTTCTTAATGAGTCAATCTCCTCATGTCTGATCCAGACATTCATGTTTTCCCCTTTACCGTCCTTCCTGCTTCCATTTTTCATCCTCTGCATTACTTATTGGTGCTCTCTCTCTCTCTCTCTTTCTTTTTTTTCCCTCTACCTCTGTCTGTCAGGAAGATAATTTCTCCTGAACCTCTATCTCCATTAGCTGCATGACATGGAGCAGTGGGACAATTACCCCCAACCCTCCCCCCACGCACACAAACCCCTCACATATCATATTTCTCCCTCTGCTACATTCCCACATGGAGACGGAGACAGAGAGAGAGAGAGAGAAACAGACAAAGTGAGAGAGGGTTAGGGATAGAGAGAGATTATTTCGACATGGCGAAAAAGAGTCATCCATCCTTCACTTCCTGCTCATGGCTCAATGTCATGACCCTGTTGGGAAGCGGGGGCTTGGAGCGCTGGTGGTTTCACAACGCGAGGACGGCACTTTGACCTTAATCCCCAAACCCTCCCCACCTTCACCTCTTCCTCCTCCACCCGCCTCTGCACCCAATCATCCCTTTACCTACCGAGGACCCCCATTCTCTCAGGTCCCCCGCGGTACATCTCTGACCCACTGTCAAGTCAGTGATGCTACATTCATCTCAACACATCCTGTCAGCTGAGAGAGCTGTACATGGCTCTCAGGCCCAGTGGTGTCAGGGGAGGTCTGCAGATATGAGCTCAGGGAGATGGGACTCCCCCAGCAGACCCAGAAAACACTCCATCATACTCCAAAACCTTCCCTCATCCAAAGCTGGAAGGTGTCAGGACGGAGAGAGCCCTTGAGAGCGAAGGTCAGGAAACTGTTTCGGTCAATAATTCACACCCTTAGAGGCACAAGGATGCTGCCGCAGTTAGACCGGACAGAGCATAGGGAACATTCTTTGTTTCAGTGATGCAGGCCATTTATAGTAATTAACAATATTGGTTACATGCAGTAAAGATTTTCTTTTTATAGTGCTTAACAGTTTTTAGCACAGCTAAAATCCAATTGCCCAAATGCCCTCTGATCATGCTCTTGCAAAAAAGAGCAAAGCAAAAGTGTGCATAATAAAAATTAAAACATCCTGAAAAAAAAAATCTTTCTGAATCCTTCTGTAATCCCTGACTTTAATATTCCTTCTCTCTCTCTACTCCTTTTCCTGTCCACAGCGTGACCCGACAGAAGCTGGTCCACAGAAACAAGCATCACTGATCATTGGGATTGTGTCATATTGAGTTTGGAGTAAAGCCATCAAGACATGACAGACAACAGGTACAACAAAACAACATCTACATTTTATATACTATATATATAATATAAATAATATATATATATATATTGTATCACACAAGAATGATGGGTGGACTGATCTCAACCATGCCCACTTGTCAGAGCCACATCATGACACGTGCACACACACACACACACACACACACACACACACACACACACACACACACACACACACACACACACACACACAGTCCTAAGACAATTATGTATAATGTCATATTCATAATTTAATTTAGGCAAAAAACATTCCCATCAAACATCCCACCAGGGTCTGTGTTTACAAACTCCTGCTGTCTTATCAAGTAATGACAGAAAGTTTGACTTACTGTCTGCTTCACTGTTTTGATCACATTTGTTTCTGTGAAATGATTCTGAGGCATGTGCCACTAAATAACTGGGGAGCTCCATAATGGATTGTGGTTGGAAAAAAAGCAAGGAGCATTGCAGAGAAAAACAGAGGGATACAAAGGAATGGGTAGAAAGGAAGATAGAGGGAAGAAACGAACAGGATAGACTGCTCTTACAAGAGATAAAGACATGGATGATTGAAAGAACTGTTTATTTTAGTGGGTAACTGGGAACATGATCAAAAGCGAATAAGCTTACAGCATGTTTCAGTTTGTCTAAGACTGTCAAACAATATTTTTCTGATGATGTCCAAATCTAATTGAACTATTTTGTAACATTTTTCTTCTGGTAAAAATGAATTTATTGCAATCTGATAGCCAACTTCATGAAAACCTCCATGCTTGGTGTCTTAACACAGAAAATGTTGGTTCCTTTATTTAACTTTTGGAAACTTTTGGAAGTTTTTGCTGGAATTATGGCCAAAAGCGAATAAGCTTACAGCATGTCTCAGTTTGTCTAAGACTGTCAAACAATATTTTTCTGATGGTGTCCAAATCTAATTGAACTCTTTTGTAACATTTTTCTTCTGGTACAAATGAATGTATTGCAATCTGATAGCCAACTTCATGAAAACCTCCATGCTTGGTGTCTTAACACAGAAAATGTTGGTTCCTTTATTTAACTTTTGGAAACTTTTGGAAGTTTTTGCTGGAATTATGGCCTGAAAACTGGACTGAGATGAGCTCATCAGTATGTTACATATGGACTTCCAAGAGACAGCTGCAGAAAACCAAGGCCATAATCATAGCCTGCTAAATAACATAATAATATTAAGACATATATTGTTATGCTACAGTAGTATCACTCACTGTGGTCCAAAAATGGTAAATGGTTAAACAACTGACAGAGAAAGGGAGTGCGGAGGTGTGATGACCTCATTGTAAAACCTGATTACAGAGAATTCCTGTGAAAACAATGACTTGCCTTGCACAATAATCCTCTTGTGAGCCATCACTTTCTGTATGTGAAAGTAAAAGCTGTAGAATACCATGCAATTATGAAATACTTACAGAAAAAAAGCCAATGTACAGTTTCTGCATTATTTCTGAGATATTACACACTGCCTTCTCTCTCTGCCATTTATCTCCTGCAGCATTTGATCAGTGCTCTTTTTAAGTTGAACTAGGGTAGTGCTTAATAGGTACCAACTATTGTTAGAATACATTTGACTCAAGACTATGGACATTGAGTTAACATTGTGGGAGTGGAACCAACCAAATGTGCATCGCGGGTGAAATCAAGCCTGACATTCCATTATATGTACAAATTCATCAACACATGAAGTGATATGATACGAACAGTATTATTATACATTGTTGTTTAAACAGGACACCCAATGTGCTGTAGGCCTACATTTAAATTAATTTGTAGGCTACATATTATATATCTTGGTCGTTGAAATTATGCTGCAAAATGATGGGTCTCCCAAGCTACAACTAAAAGATAGTAAGAAGGAATAATCATCACTGACAGGTTAAATGGTGTTGCTCACATTTATGATGGATACACACACACACACACACACACACACACACACACTCTCTCACAGACTTGTATTTGGTCTTCCAAGGATTTCCAGAGCATTAGGAACCAGACATGTGTACAAGTTGAAAGACCCTGGAACAAGGTTAAAGACTTTGATCTGTGACCCTAAGGCAAGCTTCACACACACACACACACCCACACACACACACACACACACACACACACACACACACACACACACCCCCCCACACACACACACCCAGCCACACACACCACAAACCAAAACCACAGACACTTTGCATGTAAAGACAAATTCATTATTCATTTTTGGCATATACAGTAAACAGTCAACAGCATTTTGCCTTAACAACCTTGCATTCATTCTCCTCTATTTCTAGGTAGCACAACCATGGACTACTGTAGAAGTAATCATATGGATCCTATAGGACATCATGGTCTGTTTGAGTAAGGGTCTGTGGAGGGCGATAGATCGGATCACTTTATGGAGAGGGCTAAAAAGCAATGGATCAGATCAGGTTCACGGGAGGAAGGAAGACCTAGGAAATAGAGAAGATCAGATTATCACAGATAGACATTCAATACTTCCCATTGCCCCAGCCCCAAATCTACAGATAGAGAGAGAGAGACAGAGAGAGAGAGAGAGAGAGAGAGAGAAGAAGAAGAAGAGAGGAAAGAGAGTTTTCCTTCTGCTGTCATGCTCTGGAATCCACTTTCTTTTCTTCCATTGTAAATGGTGATGTGTTGGGCATTACTGCCATGGAGTAGTAATGTAGTGAAAGTCTAGTATGTTCAACTGTTCAGTGACAGTAAGTTGTCGGTTCTGTAGCACATCAGGCAAATACAGTGGCGAAAAAGATACAAAATGTGACATTAAAGTATAGCACAATGTAGGAATTTAACTACTGGCTACACATTTTGCGCTAAGGGGACAACCAAGTCAAAAAGCAACAAAAAAAGGGTCATGGTCCTACCCGTGACAACAATATTACATAGAGCAATACCAGGCGTTCTAGGTGCACATTGGCAATGCCAGATACCCTATTCTCATTATTGTAAGTCAGAGTAGCATCAAAATGAGTTTGAAGCCTTTATTTTTGGGTAAAAGAGTGAATTGAGTTGCTTTAGGTGAGCATAGCCATATTGATAATACTGCACCTGAAAGAGCTGAGGAACACATCAGGTGATGACCAAGGCTGGTGGCTGTCTCTCTGCTCGAGGGACGTCAGAAACCTCATCTTGCTTGTGCTTTGGTTTTATGATACCATATTGATCAAATGTATGTGAAAATGTGGAGCCACTCCTCCGTGAGTAATGTTATTTTCAGTCCACATCCCAAACTCCTCTCTCATCTGATAGGACAAAATGCAGAGAGTACAATCCAATTCAATTTTCCATCAGATGAAAACAACCCCCCCCACCACCACCACACACACACACACACACACACACAAACACTCTTGTGCTTCACCACTTCAGCAGTGCAATACAAAGTCCTAACTCACATGGGGATGAGTCAATCCCATCTCCACTGATGCCACCAGAGAGACCAGGGGCCTAACGGTAACAGCGAAGCGAAGGTCTGTGTTCCACTCATTTTCAATTGGGATCAGGCAACGGTAAAAGAGCAAGTTGAGTGAAGCGAGCAAAAAAGTTACAGTAAAAAGTATGAATATTATGCAAATGAGGAGAGAATTTCGCAGGTGGCTGCCAGTCAGATTGTTGCTGCCAATCAGGTTGGAAAATTGCAGGACTATGGCATTGCTCGACCAGTTAGTTTGATTAAAAATAATGGCTTTGAGGGCTTTGCTGGTAAGTTAGACATTTAATCAGGGGCTTACTTTGATGGAGTGTTCTGATATAAAGACAAGTGACTGGATAGTCAACTTGCTGGATAGCCAATTAGCTTGCTGGTTCTGTCTGTCACACCGTCTCCACACACCACGACGCGCCCACAGAGAGTGAAGAAACCGTATTGCTTTGCTTGCATGTATCTGTACTGTAAGTTAAGATAGGATGAGCAGTAGGAATATTCTTCAGCAATAAGCCCCTGTGTGGAGCTCGTTGGAGATGGTACAATCAGGCAATGTGCAATTAAGCCTGGGATGGGGGGAACACAGAGGAGAAGAATGAAGGGGGGGAAAGAAAGGGGAAGAAGAGAGAGAGGGTAACAAGGCAGGGGGTTGAGCGATGACTCACTCTGTGTGGCTGTGGTCATCAGAGGAGTGGGAGAGTCACATGTACAGGAGAGTTTAATGGAAGTGTTCTCTCTCTCTCTCTCTCTCTCTCTCTCTCACACACACACACCCACACACACACACACACACACACACACACACACACACACACACACACACACACCCCACACCCACACACACACACAATGGAGTATTCACTAAAATGTAAGGTGAAAGACACAGAGAAGCAGAGGTAAATACACTATGATCTATCGCCCCAACTGCATAACGAGCCACTAGATCTGACCATGTCATACATGGTCCTGCCTCCTACAAAGCCTTGCAACAAACCCCAAACGTTCAGGTCAACAGGTCATATATTTTACATTATATACCCTCTACAAACATTTATGACATTATGTGTATGATCTGGGTATCTGATATGGGTATTATATTTATACTATTTCAGTATCTTTGGGGGCTGCTCAGTGATTACACGTTGTTTGGCTTCTGCACAAACGGCATGGGGTGTCACACAGAGAAAAGCACGCTTGCGCTAAAACACGACACACACTGTAAATTTCAATGTCAGCTCCCAATCAAAAGGACATTCCACCTGCTTACTCTCTGTGGAGAGACGTGTGTGGTCATCCTATGAAGAGTCCCTGTAGATTTAAAGTATGTGGCAGTGACACCCACTTGTGTGCATGTGTATGTGTGTGTGTGTGTGTGTGTGTGTGTGTGTGTAATCTCTCTGTTAAAATGGTTCTCCACTATATCATTCTCAGTGGCTGATGTCATAAGTTGAGCATAGTAGTGCACTTGGCTTGACCCAAAAATGGCAGGCACTCACCCCACAAACACACGTGTAGGTGTATATGTGTATATGCATACACACAAACTCACACACACTGACCTGGCATTGGCAGCACAGAGACAGGTCACATATATTCAGATTTACAAGTCCCACTTAAATCTTTTGGAAATTTCCAAACACACGCACGCACGCACGCACGCACGCACACACGCACGCACGCACGCACACACATATACACACACGCACACACACACACAAACATATTCACACATATACAGACACTGAGCATATAGACACAAGCTTATACAGATGAGTGCTCACAAACTAACACACACACACACACACACACACACACACACAAAACACAATGGAGTATTCACTAAAATGTAAGGTGAAAGACACAGAGAAGCAGAAGTAAATACATTATGATTTATCGCCCCAACTGCATAACGAGCCACTAGATCTGACCATGTCATACACGGTCTTGCGTCGTACAAAGCCTTGCAACAAACCCCAAACATTCAGGTCAACAGGTCATATATTTTACATTATATACCCTCTACAAACATTTATGACATTATGTGTATGATCTGGGTATCTGATATGGGTATTATATTTGTACTATTTCAGTATTTTTTCATGTCTTAATTGGTTTATTTACCATTCACTGTATGTATGCATGTGTGTGTCTGTGTGTGTGTGTGTGTGTGTGTGTGTGTGTGTGTGTGTGTGTTCATGAGACCCATGGCTGTTGTTAATTGCAGTGCAATAAACCTCTGTGTCCATTGGGGGCTGCTCAGTGATTACACGTTGTTTGGCTTCTGCACAAACGGCATGGGGTGTGACAGAGAAAAGCACGCTTGCGCTAAAACACGACACACACTGTAAATTTTAATGTCAGCTCCCAATCAAAAAAGGACATTCCACCTGCTTACTCTCTGTGGAGAGACGTGCGTGGTCATCCTATGAATAGTCCCTGTAGATTTAAAGTATGTGGCAGTGACACCCACTTGTGTGCATGTGTGTGTGTGTGTGTGTGTTCATGAGACCCATGGCTGTTGTTAATTGCAGTGCAATAAAGCTCTGTGTCCATTGGGGGCTGCTCAGTGATTACACGTTGTTTGGCTTCTGCATAAACGGCATGGGGTGTGACACAGAGAAAAGCACGCTTGCACTAAAACACGACACACACTGTAAATTTCAATGTCAGCTCCCAATCAAAAGGACATTCCACCTGCTTACTCTCTGTGGAGAGACGTGTGTGGTCATCCTATGAAGAGTCCCTGTAGATTCAAGGTGAAAGACACAGAGAAGCAGAGGTAAATACACTATGATCTATCGCCCCAACTGCATAACGAGCCACTAGATCTGACCATGTCATACATGGTCTTGCCTCCTACAAAGCCTTGCAACAAACCCCAGATGTGTATGGTTGAACAGATTCCCAGACATGTCTGCTCTACTTTGCAAGGCAAAGTTTCAGCTATCCCCACTGCAGCCCTACATCTGGCCAGGCTTAGACAGCAACTGGTCTGTCTTGATAAGGGCAGACCAATCCTGCAGGGCAGCAGAGCATTGTGCAGGACTACTATGGTTCTCCTTTTGTGGAGAAAAGGCTCTGATATCTGCACTTTTTTCCCCTTGTCAGTAGTTTTGCTCAATGTTGCTCAAAAATGATTGGAAACTGGCCAAAAGATTATGTATGTGAAATGGTATGATCATATTATAGGGTGCTTAGCCTTGTGTGAAGAATGATACGGCATAAAGATAAATAAGAATTGTGAATCTTGTGATGGCAGTTGTATTAATAAGGCATAATAACCATTTACAGTCCAGATCTGATCCTTGTATTGATGTGGACCGAAACCCAGTCTTTTCCTATCCAAGGCTAGGGTATGATTCAGTGACCTTTCTCCAAGTACCTTTCTAAATAGTACCTTTTGAACATGACATCAAATGTGTGACTCCACATGGGCTCCATATGTCACTGAGTGACAACAGTATCACAGAAAAAGATAAGGTGTCCAATAAAGGCATTTAAAATGCTGGGGGCATTGGGGGGCTGCTCAGTGATTACACGTTGTTTGGCTTCTGCACAAACGGCATGGGGTGTGACAGAGAAAAGCACGCTTGCGCTAAAACACGACACACACTGTAAATTTTAATGTCAGCTCCCAATCAAAAAAGGACATTCCACCTGCTAACTCTGTGGAGAGACGTGTGTGGTCATCCTATGAATAGTCCCTGTAGATTTAAAGTATGTGGCAGTGACACCCACTTGTGTGCATGTGTGTGTGTGTGTGTGTGTGTGTGTGTGTGTGTGTGTGTGTGTGTTCATGAGACCCATGGCTGTTGTTAATTGCAGTGCAATAAACCTCTGTGTCCATTGGGGGCTGCTCGGCTTTATTTTAGGTCATGAAACAATCAAGTACTTATAGTAGGGCTATTTGAGTTGCCATTTTTAACAGGGTCAGTCAACAAAATCAATTAACCTTTTCATTGGAAAATAATAATAATGGATTTTTTTTCCAAAATCATGCTCTGTAAATTAGTACCTAAATAATAAGTACCTAAAATCGCAGATTATGCTGTTTATATTCATACTGTATACCCAAATCTAAATTGCTCCATTGCCAGATCTAGAAGTGGGCAGGGGTAGGCTAATAGGCAACGCCATGTTTTCTGCCAAAAGCTCACACGTAGAACTCACGCACCGTGATCATGGGGGGTGAAGGTGCACATAAATAGGTAGGCTACATCTTAATTCTCTGCCTAGATGCACACTCCGACCCGTGCGTCCGCAAAACTAAACATGGTGCAAATCTGTAAACGGAACACACTTCAGTTCCTTCTTTTCTTTAATTCGGCAAAGTTATTTTCTAGTACCAGTGAGGAGACCTGGTGCCAGAAAGCTGGACCATCTGATGGGAGTCAGGTGTGGGTTCCATAACTTCCATTCGAGGTTCCACCTCTGACCTCTTCTCCTCCACCTAACCGTGATGGCGTTTTTTTTTTTTTTTTTTGTCCGGGTGGCTGGGCGGGAGCTGTCCAGTATCTAGGTGCTGGAGTTGCCTTAGCCTGTAATACAGGCAGGAATACACAAACAATAACGATATATTAGGCCTATTATTATTATTATTATTATTATTATTAACAATAATAATAACAATAATAATATATTTTCGAAATATGATTAGTTGTGTTAACCCTAGGCTTTAAGATGCCAGTAATTCGCCTCTCACGACGCCATATTGAATATCAACTCCTTTCTGACTGGCAAGAGGCAAGGGCTGTCGCTATTTTCAAAACATTTGAGGTATCTCCCGAAATTCAGAATGCCCCAGGTTGCTGAAATCGTGGACCTACAACAAAACAATCCGAACTGGATAGTGGATAAGCTATTCCATGAAGGTAATGTTAGTAAAGATCCTTGATGAGCTTTGCTTCAACCCTCTCTGATGTCAGCTAGCTACAGAGATGGCTGATGTCAGAGCAAGACCTTTTACTGTCTATGATCAAGACACCTAGAACCTAGCAGCTTGTAAATTCACTTCAAGGCGGTGTGGATCTAGTGCTTTTCAATGTCCTTCACATGACATCACTGATTAGAATGTTGTGAGAATTCTACCAACAATGGAGCATTCTACGTTGCATTAGAACTCTTTGAATTCTAGGCAGTTCAGTCAGTTGCTCCTGGCTGATACAGAGAGAGAACATACTAAGCGCTTGCTCCAGAGATTTGACGATTTCACACTATTATTTATTGCTTATTGTTTAACTTGATTGATTGTCTTATATATTTAACCAATTGCTTCATTTTTAATAGTTTATTTGTAAATCTTGACTGAGTTAATCTTAACAATAACCGTTTTTTAGAGGTAAGTAAAATCAGCCAACTTGTAGCAGTTAGCCTGGTTTAGAATTGAAGTTTAGGTTACCATGGAGATCTACAGTGGCCACGCCCGCGGTGTCGGTGAGGTGAAGGGAAGAGAGATGAGCTGGGCCGAGCAAGTGGACCTCGCTTACCCCCTGGAGGAGTGTGAGTTCAGAGGACTGATTAAAGAAAGATTGGACTTGGTTTTATAGGGCTATAGTTACGGACTGTAGTTTTACAGGACTATAGCTTTACAGGACTATGGCTAAGCTAACGTATTGCTTCAGATGTAGCCTACCAATGTTGTTTAAAGGTTAACGTGTCTAAGGCAAAGTATCTAAGGCAAATTTTAGCCTACCTAAATGTTTTAGTTATATGCCTATGATAGTATTCTTTGTTAGTGTGCACCACCCACGGTGAACCACGCTGGAAACAAAGTTCAAGGCTACAATTGCTCACTCCTGTGGGATCTTTTGTTTATCAGGCTGGAGTGAGAGCTGCCTGACTGACCCACATCTGTGTATGGAGGACCACTACAGGCCTGAGGTGCGGTCAGGAGAGGAGAAGCTGGCCTTGGATAGCGGGTACCTGACCCTGGCCAATGGGGACCCCTTCGCCCTGAGTAAGTCAGTAATGAGAAAGATAGTGATTCTCTGCAGTAGTAGAGGAGCATCGGATGTATTCTATTTAATCTCATTTTTCATGATTAGACCTTGTAGTTAGGGAGTCAAATGTTATCTATACTGGACTGATTCTAACTTCTTTCATTTTTCACACCTTGTGAATTTTATAGTGAAGGTGAACACTGTTGCATCGGGGAGGTTCAGGAAGGCAGAGAGTGTCGTCAGCCTGGCCCAGACTCGGGCCAGCCTCACGTACCCCCTGGAGGAGTGTGAGTTCAGAGGGCAGATTAAAGAAAGATGGGACTTGGTTTTATAGGACTTATGGCTAGCTATAGCTAAGCTAACTTATTGCTTCATATGTACAAATGTTGTTTAAAGGTGTCTGTTCTATAAGGGTTAGAATGGGTTTGGCTTTATTACCTAAATATTTTATGCCTATGACGGTATTTTGTTAGTGTGCACCACCCACAGTGAAACCACACTAGCTGGTACCCGACCCTGGCATATCGAGACCCCTTCGCCCTGAGTAAGTCGGTAATGAGAAAGGTAGTGATTCTCTGCAGTAGTAGAGGACCATCGGATGTATTCTATTTAAAGGGACACCAGGCAACGTTTTCGTGTTAATTACTCATCTTCGTAAGTCGGTATATGGTTCAATGACTCGTTACAGGGCGAATGAAGACTCTCTCGCCCGCCCCTACTGCCTGTAAGAAGAATATCCCGCTTGCAAGTTCAGTGTATCCTACCCGCCGACCAAAGCAGGCAGGCTAATGAAACGCTAGAGATTGTTGCAAACGTGTGTATAATGGCAGAGCCGGCGAAGAAGCAGCGAAAACCCTTGACAGAAGACGCAAAGAAAAGGAAAAGAGCTTCAGACCGAGCGAGGGGGAGTTTCGTAGAGAAAAAGCATCAGGCTTGCCTGATGTCCCTTTAATCTCATTCTTCATGACTAGACCTTGTGGTTAGGGAGTCAAATGTTGTTTATGCTGGACTGATTGTAACTTCCTTTATTTTTCACACCTTGTGAATTTTATAGTGAATGTGAACACCGTTGCATCAGGGAGGTTCAGGAAGGCAGAGAGTGTCGTCAGCCTGGCCCAGACTCGGGCCAGCCTCACATACCCCCTGGAGGAGTGTGAGTTCAGAGGGCAGATTAAAGAAAGATGGGACTTGGTTTTATACGGCTATCTATAGCTAAGCTAATTTATTGCTTCAGATGTACCAATGTTGTTTAAAGGTGTCTGTTCTATATGAGTCTAAGGCAAGGTATCTAGTGCAAAGGCCTTTATTAGCCTACCTAATAAATAAGCAACGTCACATATTACCAACCATCACGTATGTCCAACCTCTTACGTGTATGTCTCACTCTAAATTAGCTATGTACCAAAAATTACATTTTAACGTGACTCGAAGAGCTGTAAACAGTGTTGTAAGGTTGCGTGTACAAACTAGATTTTGTTCAAATCTACACACCTATTGCTACTGAAAAATGTAAGGTTCATTTAGCAAATGTTATTTTGAAGTATTAAAAAAACATTGTTGTTTTAGAATTTTCGAACGAAATGGTTGGTAATTAGCACGTTTACGATAAATGTTTTAGTTATATGCCTATGACAGTATTTTTTTTTAGTGTGCACCACCCACAGTGAAACCACATTGGAAACAAAGTTCAAGGCTACATTTGCTCACTCCATTTGCTCACTCCTGATCTTCTGTTTATCAGGCTGGAGTGAGAGCTGCCTGACTGACCCACATCATCTCTGTATGGAGGACCACCACAGGCCTGAGGTGCGGTCAGGAGGGTACAAGCTGGACCTGGATAGCTGGTACCTCTCCCTGGCCTACGGGGACCCCTTTGCCTTGAGTAAGTCAGTAAAGAGAAAGAAAGTGGTTCTCTAGAGTAGAGGAAAACCAGAAGCCATGATTTTTATTTTATTTTTTTAAATCCATATGAACTAATAGTTTAATAGACTTGAATGGGGAATGTTAGCTTACCTTAATCATACGGGACTGATTGTAACCTGCTTATTTTTGACACCTTGTGAATTTTATAGTGAAGGTGAACACCGCTGCACCGGAGGGGTTCAGAGCCTGAGAACATGACCGCATCACATCCCCCGCACACAAGTGAGTCAGAAATATGATTTGCTTTTGTTTGTTTAATTTAGGGAGGGTAATATCTCACTATTTCTATTCTGTAGTGGTGTTGTTTTCTTTCAAATGACGTGATGAATACCTTGATACATTATGTTTTTCTTTTCTTTTTTCTTGCCTCACAGCACTTGCCTTACCCCACACTGCAGTCCTTGACCTGAGACCACCTGGTCAAGGGTACTGCTACGTCCACTCATCCGAGATTTCCTGAGATAGGAAGGGCGTGGAGGGGATGGAAAGATGGGAGAGGGACAGGAGACCCTGGGAATACTTAGCAGACCTTGGGGCTCTTAGTACACTCACACATGTAGCCAAAACTTACTTACACCTACTTATTTGAAATAGCCTATACTAAAATAGAGTTTCAAAGTATACTAAGCCCATTGTAGCTTAGCGTCCAAATATGCTTCAATAACATTTATTGTAATGGCGATGTATAAGAATAAGGATAGCCCTATATTTACAAAATCAAAAGTTACTGTACTAAAATGTATTTAGTCAATTCCCCTAAATGACGCCAAATAAGTTGGAAAATCAGAAACGTGTCTTTAAACTATTATTAAGGGTCATTAGTTCCTTTATTATGTTTATGTTTATGATTATTTAGCAGACACCATTTTTATTCATATTTATTCATATTTCATATTTATTTATCCAAAGTAACTTACACAGAACAATGAATATTATTACTATTAAATAACAAATATTAAAAATATAAAATTTAAATGAATATTTAAAAAATAAAATAATAATAATAATAATTGTAATAATGTAAGTAATTGTAATAACCTAGTAATGACAAGCCCTCATAACAATAATAAACACAAACATTTACAAACAATGACGGTAAAAAAATGAATTAGTCAGATGCAAGGTAAATAGAGCCTAAAGGTAAATAGATCCTTAAATGTTTGAAAATTATTGCTAGAGCGGACCTCACTTCTCACTTCTCTTCACTTTACAGACTCAAAATGTCATTACAAGGGCTGTGCAACACAAACAGGATCCTAACGAGACATCACTATGTGTTTAACTCAGTAATTGTGAAGAAACAGTATAAATGCAGTGTTTGTACAGGTACTTGCATACCTCTGTTTCTCTCGGTCGCTTCCTGTAAAGTCCATACGAAAGACAAAACGTGAAGGAAGCAACTGAGGGAAACAGAGGTATGTGACTGACTGCCTGTACAAATACTGGATTTGTACTGTTTCTTCACAATTACTGTGTAAAACACGAATACTGTTGTCTCGCAAGGGTCCTTTTCATGTTGCACAGCCCTTGTAATGACATTTTGATAGATAGATAGATAGATAGATAGATACTTTATTGATCCCCAGGGGAAATTCAAGGAAAAGACGTAGAAACAAACACTAAGACACGGAGCTGCTGAGTAGGCTGCCACACCTGACGGCGCCGGAACCGGGAGTCTGAGTCTGAGTCTGAGTCTGTTGCAGTAATAATGATTACATTGAGTACTTCTATATAGCCAACCTGACCTATTATTGTTTTTACTGTAAATCAGACAGAATTGAATGTATATACTCACATAATTACTCTAAGACTCTTACTTACTAACTGACTTACTACAAAATACTGACTACAAAAGTGATACGTATAGGGACTAGGGGTGTCACGATTCTCCAAATCCTCGATTCGATTTAATTTTTGATTTTGAAACCGTTCCTTCCTTGAGCTACTAAACAGAACAGACATTAACATGGACGTGAACATAGTGAAATGAAATAACACGGAATGATCATTTGATTGTCATAGTACACTCCAAAGAGCCACAAGGTTAGTGTTCACAGAATATTACACTGTTAATGATTTTGGACTACCTAGAAGTTCACTTGCAAAGTTGAGTAGCCTAAATTAATGTTAACTGGTGTGAATGAATAAACCTCAAAATAGTTCAGCATACAGTACAGGGATAATGTATTGTCCACCTGTCATTATCGGAAAATAAGTCCCGGCAGGGCAAACCGGACCCTGACGCAAAACGGATACATAATAATCATTCTATCAAATTAATTGTCAGATAAAGAACATCTAAATGCAACATGATTGCAATGTAGTTAAGTTCAAGAAGCATGTCTACTAGATGTGTCTAAAAATGTATTAGTGTAATTATGTACAGTATAAATACAATATCAAAAAGTTAGTGTTTCAAAATTGTACTCCAAAATGGTGTGTGTTTGGATTCTTTTGTACCTTTTCAAATAAAATATTTTCTACATCTTGGATGTGCACGAGTGACTGATTATTTCCTCTGCGTTTTCCAAAAGGTCTCTATCTATACCTATAACTTTACACACACAGACTACTGAAGATTTTAGTTCAGTGGTCGCGACATGTTTGGGATTTCCCCCCCAAAATAAGAATCCGGCCCAAGCTGGGTCACACTCCCATCAGGAGGGGGCTGCTGGAGCTTGAAATCTCCCACTCCACCCCTGATCATACACACGCAAAAAAAACACAATTTCATCTGTGCACACACACACACACACACACATACGTGTATCTGTTTTGTACAGACTCAGGTGATCATAACTCTAAAGCTGCTGTCTGACATCTGTTGACCATGTCGTTTGAGGCCGTAATGCAGTGCACTATTACTCTGAGCTTCAGTACTCATTCAGAATGTTTCTGTGATGTACGAGATGCTGCAGCTCTCCGTTTGATTTCACCATGTGCCGTCATCCCATCACCAGGATTCACGGGCCATATATGACAAAAGGCATTCCAGCCAATAAAAAGCCTATAAACATGGTACAATGCACACAGAGGAGTATGTGTGTGCGTGTGACTGTGCATGTGACTGTGTGTATGTGTCTTAAGTATTCACTGGTGTGTTGTGTTCTAAACCTGGTTGAAGATGAGAGCAAAGTGAAAACCAAGGTGGACATTTTTCAAACCTTGATATGGGTAATATGAAACCCATCACATCCAACTCCTCCTCTGCTGGTTCAGTTTATGAATGTCTAGTTTGGCATATTTCAAAACCACTTTCAAAAGTTCACTTTGAGGAGATTTTAAACTCAGTAGCCTAAAAGAGTTTCTTTAAACCCTTTTTTTTTTTCAGTTTTGTTGAGTACACACAAGCTCACAGAATCTCCATGGAACCAGTCTGTAGGCCCTTTTGTAGGGGGCTGGATGGTGCAACCATTCAAATGTAAGCATGCTTATTACTCTGAATTGCCACGGGGGTTCAAATTGTCCTCACTCTGAATGAAATCAAAGATGATGGTGACAATGAATTTCCATTGTGATATTTATGAAAGACCTCCATTTTTTTTCTCTCTCTCTCTCTGTCTCTCGATGTTCACCATCTCTCTCCAACCCACACACACAGACACGAGCACAAAGGCTGTGCTTCTCTCTTTACCCCCCCCCCCACACACACACACAGAGTGTGTGTGGTTATGATCTAAAACGCGCCGGCCAGCATCCGTCTCGCCCCGCGGCAGTCTACTTAATTACCTCGTGACCGCGGCACTTTGGCGGGTGAGTCATACCTGGGATACTGAGGAGGGGTCAGGGAGAGCATCCCGAGTACAACCATAGATCTTCACTCTCCACATGGACACAAAGCCACTTGCCTGTGGAGAAAGTGTGTGTGTGTGTGTTTGTTGTGTTTGTAAATGTGTGTACGACGTGTGTGTATGACAGAGGAGAGTTATAGATAGAGAGCGATAGAAAGAGAGAGAGAAAGAGAGGCTGAGGAGCGATTAGACTCATCAACTGAGCTTAGTGCACTGCATGATGGATTACAGATATTTGATAGCACACTTTCCACATCTTAGACTGGATAATAGACTTCTACCTCAGTGAGCATAATGTGCTCATCTCAGTAAACAAGAAGTGGCTAATGTTCGAAAAAGAAAAAGGAAACCTGTCTACACTCTGTGAGACAGTGGTAGGCAGGTAAGCTTTATCTGGGCAAGAATGGCAACATTTGTTTATGATAAAAGACAACCAGATAGATAGATAGATAGATAGATAGATAGACAGATAAAGAATGTGTGTGTGCATGAGGGAGGGACAGAGAAAGAGAAGAAGAATGGGTAGCATGGAGAGGTTGTAGGAAGGTCCTGGTTCCCATAAGAGGATATGCGTGAGGGAGCCTGGCTTGTGTAAAAGGACTCAGGCTGGCTCGGAGCCCTTTCCATTTCTCACCAGTCTGCCACTCTGCCGCGCCGCCTCGCCGCCTCCCTTTGAACCCCTTCAGAAGCCATTACAGTATATAAGACCAAAGCACACTGTCAGGAGTCCAATCCCACAGAACACGAGCACTAAAGGTAAACCAAGACCGTGGCGTCTCCTGGCGAACAGAGGAATGTGCATCCATCTGTGCCCCCTGCAGTCTGGCTGTGTTCCACACATCCTCATAACATGCACCGTACATCAGCTATATGAGACGTGCTGTCATGGAGAAAAGCTCCTCACCCACACCTCAGAAAAGGAGCCATATTTCTTCGTCAAAAGTGACACTGCTGGTAAATGCTCACAGGTGAGTCTCTGGTTCTAACATGTGTTCTTCTCTCTCTTTCCCTTCCTCCCTTGCCCCCCGCCTTCTCTCTTTACTGCTTACACACACACACACACACACACACACACACACACACACACACACACACACACACACACACACACACCACACAGACACACACACACACACACACACACACACACACACACACACACACACACACACACATGATATCCTCCTTGTGGTCCCTTGTGGTCTCTGTCATGCACAAATGCATTCTGGGCCATACCCTGAGATAAGGGCCTTGTCTAGCTCCCACACCAGCGTCTTCCTGTCACCCCTCAGCTGCAGTGCATGCTGGGCTGAGACCCCCTACGGTAGAAACGTACTGACCCCATCTGAGACCCCCAGTGGCAGAAATGAGCTGACCCCATCTGTAATGCAGATTTGTCAGGCTCTGTCCAAACAAGGTATGGGTTGAGTCTAAACAGATCTGTGCAAAGCCTTGCTAAAAAGAGCAGATGGCTTCAGAACTTAGAGATCAGAGAAGTCACTATGAAAATGCAATTGCCAAAGCTCTTGATGTGTCACAATGTGAGAGTGGTGCCAAGATACACTGCTGTATCAATATACACAGGGTATATTAGTTGCCCAAATGTCAGTGGACATGAATGATATATTCCTATGCATGTCCTTTTCTTCATGCCTCTTTCTCACTCCTGTGACAGATTCATAACTTTGTGTGTTCATTGATCTATGTGTAGACAGTAAAACTATATGCAAAAAACTTGCATATAGCTTGCATATATAACTTGGGTGTTATCTTTGATTCTGAACTCTGACTTGACAAACACATTTAGTCAGTTGTCCATAAAAGCTTTTATCAGTTCAGAACAATTCTTAAATTTAAACCCTTTCTGTCATATCACGATTTGAAAAAAGTTGATCATTCATTCATAAAAACGGCTACATTAATGTAATTCCCTCTACCTAGGTCTCCCTCAATTCCTACTAACATGCTTACAGCTGGTCCAGAATCCAGCGGCAAAGCTGCTGACTGATATCAAAACATAGACAAATATTACCCCACTGGCTCCCAGTCCATTTTAGGATTCCTTTCAAAATCCCATTCATGTTTTTAAAGCACTAAACGGTCTGGCCCCAAACTTCATCTCATGTCATCTACATCTCCGACCTCATACATCACCACTCAGCCCCCAAGTCTCTTAGATCTTGCAGTAAAGGTCTTCTTCATCTCCTTCGCTCTCGGCTCAGGCAAAAAGGAGACCCTTGTGGAATCAGCTGCCACTTGACAAAAGGAATGCCCCCTCCATTACTGCTTTTTAATCTGGGCTCAAAACTCACCGGCTCACTTCTCTGGCCTTCTTGGCTCTCTAATGTCCAACTTGCTATTTCTGTAATTCTGTGTTTGTCCTTTGCTGTTCCATTTTAATGTGTACAGTGTGTAAGTGTATGTACTTTTATCTGTTACTTTGCACTCTGTACAGCACTTTGGTCAGCGTAAGCTGTGTATAAATGTGCCTTAGAAATCATTTTGACCTACTTTACTTACTTTGATCTTTTCTATTCGCCAACTGATTCTGAATAGGTTGTTTCATGACGGAAATCAAGGTGACAGTATGCACAGTAAAATAGTATTTTATTTTATTTTGGTTTTTTATGTCTGATAGTTATTCAGTGAGGCTTTTTGTTGTGTTTTTAGCCCCCAGGGTTGTAGGTAATGCGCGTGCATAGAGCGTGCCTGAAAAACTTCAAAAACACCTTAAAAGGGCTTCAATGAATTGGTAACAGTGACACCATGCCATGTTTTCACTCTCGCAATATTACTGATTATATTGCTAATTATAACAACAGTCTGCAGGGACTGGAATTGTAGGCCTAGCTTGCCAGTGGTGCCCCCAGAAAAGGTTAACAAGGGTGGCCAGTTGAGGCTATTGAAAATATTGGGGTGGCACACCAAAACAAAACAACTTTAGGGGGTTGTCATGAACTGTTGTGAAGTTACATTAGGTATTTTAATTAATAGAATCCACTGCAAATATGAGTCCTTTGAGGCCTAGGCAATTTCAGTGTAATTTTACTATTAAGCTCTTGGTCATTGTAAGGGCCATCTGTTATGCTAGGCTATAGTTTTCAAGACAGTATAGGCTACCCATATCTGGGAAAGTATGATGTGATGCTTGCATATATCTTATGTCAGCCTTTATGTCAAGGAAAAATCATTTGTGTATGATTGTTGCATTCATCTGAACCCAAGCATGAAGCATGAAGCATGATGGTAGAAATATTCAAAAGCACAGTTGATCTGTGCATGCCACGATCAATGTTTGATTCAATGCTCAAAGTTGGATACCATGTAGAAATGTTCTGCAATTTCAAAACTCGGGAACGGAATTATGATGAAATTTCATGTATGTCCAACGTTAATTTCCTTGGGAAATTAAAATCAATATTGTTGAAAAGCTCCGGTTCCGCTATTTCATGTGACATCTGTGTGATTTATGTGAGATAAGTACTCCGTGAGCAATTCAACAGAGAATAATAGATGTGAATTTGGACACATTATGATATATATATTTTTAGAGGGGCTCTTGATCATCTTAGAGTGGCTTCAGCCCCCCCAAAATAGGCCTAACGACGTCCCTGTTCCCTATTCCATGGTCAGAGGAACCTTTACAAACAGAACCTTTTTTTTTTTGATCCCATTTGTGGAAAAGGTTCCATGAGCAGCCCTGAGCCTTTGAAGCCCACAAACAACCTTCATCTCCCCACATTTGTGGGTTGTGTTGGGTTACAGAGGTAAGCCTTTTGTCTTGGCAGTATGTCTATCAAGTTCAGTGATCAGGCTTCCTCTTACTTTCTTAAGAGCAGTATTATGGTGTCTTCGCGACCTCTCTACGTGAAAGGACATCGGCCAGTTTTGCAGAATAATCATATCCAAGAGGAAAATGATACGTAAGAGGAGGGAACAGAACGTGTGTGACAGAGCAATACAACAAGGTCAGCACACTGGCTGTGTGTTGTGGAGCTCGTCTGCAGCACCGCCAGCTATTTATGGCCTCACAATTGGTAGTGTATTTTTTGTAGCTTTTAGCCATGGGCTCTTACGAGCCAGGTGTTCAGCTCGGCAAATCAAAAGAGGTGCTTGAAATCAGCCCATGATAAAACTGCCAAGGGGAATGGTAGTTTCTGTTCAGGACAAGTTTGTGTCTGTTCCGGCCAGTAGTTTTTTTTCAATAGGTGTGCGTAGGTATCAGGTCAACAAAAGCAAAGGTGGCCAATGAAAAAGGATGGAATGGACATAATAGGCTAAAGTCGGCTATTATTACTCATATGATGAACAACAGGATATCACATGGTGACTGCACAATAATATTTTCTAACATATGAATTAACCATATCTTCAAAACCACAAAAAAAACACTCCACTATAAATAAGGGCAACAGGGGGGACATGATACCTTTACCACATGAGTAGGCCACTCTAAAACACTGAATAAAGATTAAAGAGAGATTTTAATTCAGCTCCTTATATACAAAAAATGCATCCTACTTGATGAGAGTCTATCTATAGAGTACAGTATATGTCCAACATCTACAAACAAACATACATATATTTTAGACTCATATCCTGTATGCGAATGAGTGTAATGGAAGACACAAATTCAAAAGCTTGTAGATAGAGAAACTGAGAAGAAGGAAGTGTGAGTGTGGGTTTTTTGTAGGATGTGGTTTATTGACAGCTCCAGTGATCAATAGAAGCATCCAAACTGGTACATGACATTCTATACACTCCACCTTCACACTCCTCAGGCTCAGGTTCTCCTGTGAGTGCACCGGGCCTTCTCCACCATCCACACACCATTGGATTAGAGAATTAAGCTGAGTCTAGATACTGAACTGTGATTGGCCACCCCTAATGCATAATCAAAAAAACACCACTTTGGGCTATTCCCCATGAGAGCGTGCACTTGCAGTTAATGTGATGATGAGAGGAAACACTAGGTGAGTGTTTGAGCCACAGCTCTTAAGAGCTCTTAAAAGTAAGGCCATATCTCAGAAAAGGCCTGAAACTGCCTGCAACAAAACCTTTACATGACTAGTGTCTGGCCTCTTATTTCCCAGATGTGCTGTGTCATCACATCTTTTTTGAAAATCATGAGCAATATATCCCCTGAAATCAGTTTGTCATAACTAGAAGCAGGTCATCAGATTTGATGCCCTCACATAGCCACAGTCTAAATAAAAAGAAATGGCAAAATTGTAGTTTTATACAATACAATTAAATAATAGAATTAAAGATTGATAAAATACATTAAAATCTATATAGATCTATATGGAGTTAGTCTGTGTCATTGATTGCTTGAATGAATGATTGATTGATTGAGCAATCACAGAACAACCTAAACCTAAAGATCTCAAAAGGTAGGCTACAGTAAGTAGAGTATACTGTAAGAATACCCAAGAAGGCACACGCTAACATGTTGATGTGTGCTTAAAGGCTTTCTTGCTCATTAAAATAAAAACTTTTTATTTCCAAATCCATTGAATGCCCAGACCTGGAATTATTATGTTTTAAGGACAGTGTTCCTGCTTCTGGTAACCTGGATTACAGACTACCCGACCGAGCGACCACAGTTCGTCAGACTGAAGAACTGTCTCTCTGACACTGTGATCAGCAGCACCGGAGCGCCACAGGGAAATGTGCTCTCTCCAGTCCTGTTCACCCTGTACACATCTGACTTCTGCTACAACACCGAGTCATGCCACATGCAGAAGTTTTCTGACGATACTGCAATTGTGGGGTGTATCAGGGACGAGCAAGTGGAGGAGTACAGGAGCCTGGTGGAGGACTTTGTGCAATGGTACAAACTCGATCACCTTCAACTCAACACTTCAAAGACCGAGGAGATGGTGGTGGATTTCCGCAGGTCTAAGCCCGCTCTGCTACCAGTCTCCATTGATGGGGTCAATGTGGAGGTGATAAGCACCTACAAGTATCTGGGTCTCCACCTGGACAATAAACTGGACTGGTCAGCCAACACTGACGCACTCTACAAGAAAGGGCAGAGCAGGCTGTACTTCCTGAGGAGGCTGCGGTCCTTCAATGTGTGCAGCAAGCTCCTCAGGATGTTCTACCAATCTGTTGTGGTCAGCGTCCTCTTATATGCAGTGGTATGCTGGGGAGGAAGCACAAAGAAGAAGGATGCTGGGCGACTTGACAGGCTGGTAAGGAAGGCTGGCTCTGTAGTGGGAGCTGAACTGGAGTGCATCACTTTAATATCTGACAAAAGGACCCTGAACAAACTGATCAACATCTTGGACAATGAATGCCATCCACTCTACAGCACTATTAAAAAGCAAAAGAGCTTGATCAGCTGGAGACTTAGCTCACTGCCATGCACAACTGAAAGGCTGAGGAAGTAATTTGTCCCCAGGGCCATTGAACTGTTCAATGCTTCACTAAAGGGAAGAGGAGAGATAGACTTCTCTGCTTAGTCTGTCTGCCTCTTCACCCTCTCCATGTTTGAGTACTGACTGCCCACTACTGCTTTACTACTGTTTTACTACTGTTTTACTAATGTCCACAGCCTAATGTTTTTACTAATTTTTTCCTGCTACACTGTTTTTCATGCTATATTAGCACACATTATAGTTTATAGTTTATAGTTTTTTATATTACCTTGTCTACATTATACTTTACTCTCCTATTTGTCCATATTATTTATGCTGGTCTCTAGACCTTATTATTGCACTGTTGCACTGTTGGACTACTTTTGCACCTTCACCATGACACTCACTCTCTTGAGCACCTCACCATGCACACAGAACTACAGGCCCTGTCACTACAAGCGTTTCATGCTTGATCACCCTCAAGCACACTGGATTTTTTACATTTAATTTATATAGTATATTTAGTATTTAGTTTAGTTAGTTTTTCCTAGACATCTCCTTAGACATCTCCTACTGTCTCTATTGTACAGTGGAGTTTGGTTATATGTTTATACTTATACTTATATTTACCATTTCTGTTGTAAGTGCATGTTGTGTGTGATGTCTGTATGCTACTGAGACCCCCTGAATTTCCCCTTGGGGATCAATAAAGTATCTATCTATCTATCTATCTATCTATCTATCTATCTATCTATCTATCTATCTATCTATCTATCTCTCTATCTTCTCTTCTCTTTTGTGCATTCTGCCCTTTGTTCTGATATACCACCATTAGCATTTGCCAACATGACTGTGAACATCTATAAACCTATAGCCTACCTGAATGTCATTGATGAAAGCATTTGGTGTCAAGTTTTGAGAAAATGATTATCTTTACAAAGCAACCTGATAGTGCTTAAATTGAAAATGCATTATTTGATTATAAAATAACTACAGCTAGACAAAACAATTATGAGTCTTGACTCCACCAAAAAGTTTGTCCATCTTACCGGTATATGATAGCCTGGGGTATGATAGCCTGGGGTATATGATGCTAAATGGAGAACATAAAGACATTACCAACATCAAAATGATTTATTTGATTAAATATTTTGTACAGTGGTGACATCAAATGACACGTCTTCCAGAAAACTGTACCAGATGTTGGCTACCTGATTATCTCTGCATTCTTTCTTGCAATGGTGTTGTGTACTTGCACTCGTACTGGTGTCGTCAATGTCGCCATCGTGTGGTCCGTCAGTGCTGTCAGAGGCAGGGCCCGTCTTAAAAGTCTCTGCTATGTCAAAGCTGCATGGTAAATCCTGTATAGAAACAACGCAGTAACATGATACTTCAAAGCAAATAACTTGCAACCCAACAGTTGTTTGGTTCCATCCCTAGAGTAATAGTGCAACACAAGTAATTTATTGATATGAGTTCTAATTTCAATGATTCTAATTTCGGGAACATGTGTAACAGAGTAAAGCGGGAGAAAAAGAGTTAATTGCTGTGTAAATCGAGTTTCATAATTATTCTGCTGTATAACCTGCTCAACTCGTCTTCTGCAGCAAATTTCTCTCTCGCGTACACGCACGCACGCACGCGCGCGCACACACACACACACACACACACACACACAAGCGCTCCGCCGGACGGGCAGGCAGATATAGCCTCTCATTTCTCCCCGTGCACGACTCTCGCCTCCGCAGTGCACTACTGGACAGCGTTCAGCACAGGACAGCTCTGTTTGCAACGATCACCACTTGCGAGAACGCGCAGCAGCCTAGAGTAGGGCTACTACAGGACAGTTTAGAGACAGTCACAGTGACGCGCCGACCAGTCACATCCCACCAAGTCCCCCTTCGCGGCTTCTTCGGACGGGAGTAAAACATGCTCTATATAGACTACGCGGCAAGATCACTGGAGTTATTATGATCATTTCACCTTCTACCTGTTCCTTGCATAGGTTTTGCAATTGATTTGAGATTAGAAGATAGACACAGATAAGGACTGTCGCATCATGGGTACCTTGTCGCTGGTGTTGCTGAGTGGAGTGGTGAGTTGTCAGCGGGGCTTCACTTCTGTGATATGATTTAGTCTGTGTGAAATGCCATGGGTGTTATTAAGTTTGATTAATTGATTGAATAATGATTTTATACGAGGGATTTCGTAGAATGCCCGACGTGGGTCACACTATAGCCTAAAGAAGGCGGTCACGGTACAGCGCTCAGAATGCGCTTGCAGGGTGAACCGGTGGCATTATCTGACCTATTCGCGATTTAACTCTTCAGTATTTCATTGCGTGTGTTGTATAAATTGGTTCTGTATTTAAACAAAATGTGTTGTTCAATACAGACCTCATGGCTTTATCTTCAAATATGTTTCGTTATACTTCACGTGAAATTTTTTTTTTTTTTTTTTTAATTAGACTTGTATATGCAATTCAAGTAAACATACCTATCCGAGTGTCACTGTGAAGTCTACTCAGACGAATCTGAGCAGGTCGATGGTCTGTCAATAAATAATCGAGCCCCTGCAGTTGACAGATAATCAAAGTGAAACCTTAACTTGGAAGCTGTTTTGAGCAAGTTTCGTAAGGGAGTATGTGTGCCAAACATAATTCAGTGAATGAAAATAGAAATGTAGTCTGGGTTGGAAGCGTAGCCAGGGTAATTTAGCAAAAATCGAAGCAGATATGTTCTTAGTTCTCTGATAAACTATGATACACATTCAGCAGTTTTGGTTAATTTAAAACAGTATCACTTGGCCGATAAAGCGAGGACTAGGCCTACATGGCCCTGATATTTTAACAATTATTTTTAGAATGACCTGACTGCTTGCACAATGACATGGTTGAAACATTACGATAGCACTTCAAAAGTAAGAGTGCCAGATGCTCTGATTAATGCTCTGTGATTCCCTGACCATAGGCTAAGCATTCCATTAACAGATCAACCATAAACGTCACCTTGCAGCACGTAGCCTAATGGCCTTTAACCAAAGGAATTGCTTGTATGTCGAATTAAAATTTGACCTCTTTTGTATGATCTGATTTGCAAAAGCGATCAGACTTGTACTTGGGTTTCCTCCAGGTGTAGGGCGCGGGTAATTGCAATTCTCCACACTTTGTCCGTCACGAGAAAGGGGTGAGAAACGGCGGTGGGGCTGGCTGTCTGTTATGACAACTCTTTGACGGCGCGGCGGCGGCGCTGCTCGTTATTCAGATTTAATTGATACATAAACTCTGTAATTGTCCGTAAAAGTGGTGGGAGTGCAAGCAGTCCTAGGAGGGCTCCTTGTAACATCGCTATGTAAGTGTGTAAGTCAACCAGACAGGGCGCTTAGCGAAGCGCATGGTGATTTAAAGTGAAGTGAAAGAGATGGAGGGATTTCAGCCAAAAGGATGGACAGCTCCTGTTGGAGAGAGGACAAGAAGAGATGCTGATATGGGAGTTTGGCAGCAGAGGCTGCCGGATAGCAGGGAGTTGAAAGGGAGGGCACAGCAAGTGAAAAGAGTGGAGACCAGGCAAGAATGGAGGAGGGAATTGCAAGCATCTGCTCATGAATGGAACCGGGGAGTGAGGCTGAGAGAGGGCGAGAGAAAGAGAGAGAGGGAGAGAGAGAGGGGGATGCAGGAGAGAGGCTGCTGAGCCGACAAGAGAAGTGAATCAGCGCTGGCTGCTGCGCAAATACATCTGTTTCTGAATGGGCTGAAGTGAGAAACTGAACGAGAGAGAGAGGAGGAGATGCAATGTGGAGGAACAGCTAGTAACTGAGAGAATGGATGGAAGAGAGGGAATAGAGGCAGGGTTTGTACTGTACGACAGACATGCAGGGAGTGACGTCACTGAGGAGACAAATGGTGCTGGGACCGTTTGAGGGAGGGAATCTGTCTTTAGTTCTGGTTAGAGTCAGTGCGGCCTACATGGAGTTGCTCCCCGATTTCAGCCTCAGTTTCACATTGTGCAACAAGCCTTATGGTCGTCTGCCAGTAAAGATGTCTGGCACAGGCATCAAAGAGAAAGAGAGGGATACCAGAGGAAAGAGAGAAAGTATGTATGTGTGTGTGTGTGTGTGTGTGGGCCCCATGTACAAGACTGATGGTTGGTTATTGTGCAATATAGAGGGAATTTCTGCTTGTTCACGTATGGACATGGAACTTGCACCTCTCTGTGTTTATGCTATGGGCCAGACAGGCACCCTTCCTGCACCAGATGACAAATCACACACACCCAGAGACACCTCCATTCCTCTTTCCAGACCGCCACTCCTCCCAAACACTTATAAAACATTTAGAGAGCCATCCATCAGCATTTCAGCCTGAGTGGACTCGCGGTGCCTGGCCACGGATGCAGCGGCGGCAGGTCCCCCAGTATTAACGCCCACCTTCCCACCCCACCTCTCTGCACGGGCTTTGTGAATGAGGCTCTGCACAGTTTAGCCTGGGTCTCAGGGGGCAGCCAGCGAGACATGTGAACAGGCAGCAAAATGAGGAGCGAGTCCTCATTAATGAGCACTCAGAGACCCCCAAAAAAAGCAGAAAAGCTCCGTTCACTCCCATTCTCTGCCTCCTCCTTGGTCCCTACTTCTTTATACATCTCTATGTGTGTGTGTGTGTGTGTGTGAGAGAGAGAGAGAGAGAGAGAGAGAGAGAGAGAGAGAGAGAGAGAGATGAGTAGACAGAGAGAGCATTTTATAGTCCAAATGTTTTGCTAATGCTCTTATTAAGCCACCAAAGCACAAAGTGTTGACTGAGTTTGGGAGAAAATGAGATAAAGAGTGTTAACAAGTCTAGATAAACACACAGGCACCTTCCTGAAAATCAAAAGGAATGAGTGTTTGTTTATTAAGGGGGCATGTTTATGTGAATGTGTATGTGTGTGTTTGTGTGTGTGTGTGTGTGTGTGTGTGTGTGTGTGAGAGAGAGAGAGAGAGAGAGCACATGTGTACGTGGGTGCTGTTGTATGTGAGTGCCAATTAATACTTGTGAGGGTGTTAATGAGTGTTTAGATGTTCGTAAACACATTTTATACACCAATAGGGGAGAACATGTGAGGGTGTATGCTCTATGTGTTTGTGTGTGTGTATGTGTGTGTGTGTGTGTGTGTTTCTGTGCGTGTGTGCATGTGTGTGTGGGCACATCTGTAATAACTATGTTGGACCAACTACTGTTATTGTTTTAGAGCTCCTTAAAGGCGTGTGTGTGTGTGTGTCTTGTGTATTTGGGGCAGGGCTCTAGCTGTTTAGTTACAGTAAGTGCATTCAGAGCTCGTGTTTGACAGTGCTGTATTCAGGAGGATTGGTGCCAGTAATGTTCCTCAGGACAGTTTAGTGAGAGCAGCTGCCACTGCTGCGTGGGTCCATGGACAGAGGGGCTTGCATGTCCACTCTAGCCCAGCCCAGCCCAACCCAGCTCAGGACAGGCCAACAGTGGAGCTGGAGCTGGGGCGTCAGTGATGAGATGCACTGGAGCCGAACCATACGCTCAATTTGTACAGTGTCCGATCTGTCTGATTATGGGCTGCTCTTCAAGGAAATGCTCTAGAGAGACTGTGTGGTTGGTTTAAGGAATTTTGGAGTTGCGCAAGAACTGAGCAGTGGCTTAAACTGTTCCATTCTTAGTCACAATGCAAACAGATTTGATAGGGTTGAATGCATGCTTTCAACTGAAAGATTTGAGTAAATGGTAATGATTGAAACTAATTATGTAATGACGTAGTCATTGTAATGAAGTTCATTATAATCAGATAAAGGAGGTGTGTATAATATCCTGTGGTGATTTTTAATTGGCCGTGACTGTTGTTTTCCTCACCCTCCCACCGCTCTCCTGTACTCTCCTCTGCCCTCTTCTGCTGCCCCATCCTCTCCTCTCCTCTCCTCTCTTCTCCTGCCCCATCCTCTCCTCTCCTCTCCTCTCCTCTCTTCTCCTGCCCCATCCTCTCCTCTCCTCTCTCTTCTCCTGCCCCATCCTCTCCTCTCCTCTCCTCTCTTCTCCTCTCTTCTCCTGCCCCATCCTCTCCTCTCCTCTCCTCTCTTCTCCTGCCCCATCCTCTCCTCTCCTCTCTTCTCCTCGCTTCTCCTGCCCCTTCCTCTCCTCTCCTCTCTTCTCCTCTCTTCTGCTGCCCCATCCTCTCCTCTCCTCTCCTCTGCCCTCTTCTCCTGCCCCATCCTCTCCTCTCCTCCTCTCCTCTCCTCTCCTCTCTCTCCCTCCCTCTCCTCTCCTCTCCTCTCCTCTCTTCTCTTGCCTCATCCTCTCCTCTCCTCTCTTCTCCTCTCTTCTCCTGCCCCATCCTCTCCTCTCCTCTCCTCTCCTCTCCTCTACTCTCCTCTCCTCTCCTCTCCTCTCTTCTCCTCTCTCCTCCTCTCCTCTCCTCTCCTCTCC
>NC_063194.1:22432472-22442472 GCF_017589495.1 Alosa alosa
GCACTGTGTGAATTCTTGATTTAGTTCATATGAGGGCTGAGGAGGACAGCGTTGGAGCTCTCAAAGGACCTCTCACAGGATGGAGAGGAGGCCTGTCTGAGGTTGGGGGTAGGGGGTGGTAGGGTCACTCATGTAAGAAGAATGGGGTCTCGCTGGGGCAGTGTGCTGCACTTCCGTGGTATGGCCTGGCAGTTGTGTCTATTTTAAATGTAAAATGCATGGTATGTTGGGGTGGTGGTGGTGGTGGTGGTGATGGGGGACATGAATATTTTACAGTGAAAATAGAGAGAATCGTGGACTTCCTGTTTATCTGTAAACACTGGTGCTGCCTGGAATGATCTCTCGACCAGCGTCATCAAGTGCGCAACCTCACGTCTGTATGTCATCTACCATGTGATGACATACAGACATGCCTATATGCACACACAATAATAATGTCACACACACAATACACAGACAGAGACACATTACAGAGACATTGATATTAACACACACACACACACACACGCACTTCCTTTTCTTTGGACTAGACGTCAGTGGAAGTCTGAAAGCACTAAAATATTTATTTGCAATTCCATTTTTTGTCTCCAAAAGCCCTAGTCACTGGGGACAGTGCATGGGTCCAAGCTACTTTACTCAGCCCCACTAAAGAAATCCTATACTGACTTGAGGTCAGAGAGAGACACAGTTCAAGTGGTTCAGGAAAGCGGATGGCAGTGGCCAGATCAGGTGACTGTAAAAACAAAGCAAAGGTTGATGGTAGCCAGTGTATATAGAGTAAGGACACCATCTCACAAATCTGTGTGATGTCAACTAAAATTAGAACAGAAATAGGAATTGAAGCCTATGTGTGTTACAGTATGTATAGTGTGAGTAGGTGTGTGTGTGTGTGTGTGTGTGTATGTGTGTGTGTGTGTGTGTGTTTATGTCTGCTAGTGTGCCTGTGTTTAGAGTAATCAGCACAGGATCTGACCGTATTTATTGCTCTAATCGCAGTGGCCATTATAGTTCTCATAGTTGATAGGAAGTGGAGTGTGGCAATAATAACTGCACTGAGCTAAGCCAGAGCTTCAGGTTCTTCCTGAAGTTTACTGTAATGCATGAGATAAGAGATGTGGTGCAGGCTGAATGGCTGGTCATTAGGAGAAAGCTGTAAAAGAAAGATGGAGATGTCAATAGGGGCCAAACCGCTAAATAACAATAAAGGGATAGATGGAGGGACAGACTAATGGATAGATAGATAGATAGATAGATAGATAGATAGATAGATAGATAGATAGATAGATAGATAGATAAACAGACAAACGGACAGACAGAAATTGTCAGCTTTTCTACAATAAGATTGTCAGTTTTAAAACCTTCTGCTGGTATCCAGCACTATCCAGCCTGTGTAATCTGTTGTGTAATTGTAATGGCAGTTGAGATAGAGCTAATGAATGTTCCTCTGAGTGTAATTAAGATCAATCTGACAGCTCCAAGGCTGGCCGCCTGAGAGCGTGTCTGTGACTACCAGCGTTGCTGATGAGGCAAAAGATGACAGATCATTGTACAACTTCACAAATGGACTCTAGTTTGCAGTTCACAGGTCAAATGTGCTGATCCCATGGAAGAGCAGCCACAGCAGTGTGCATCTTCACATGCATTTTTCATGCCAGAAACAGGGATGAGAAACACTAGTGAGAGAAAGAGAGAGAGAGAAAGAGAGAGACGTGGTGGAAAAAGAGAAGAGGGATAAGTAGCTGAATTGACTTTTTTTGGTTCACAAATAGATCCTGTTTTTCTCTCTCCTCTGTTAAGTCCTCTTCCACTGCTACAGTTCCTGCTCCTGTCTGTGCCATCTGTGCTAGACAAGACGAGGCCATCCTGCTTGGCTGGTTTCATTATTTAAAGTGGGCCGTATAGATTGGGCGGGCGTGGCCATAAAGATGTGTGTGTCTGTCCAAGAAGACAGTGGAGGCATGTGCTTTATTTCCACCATGCTCTGCTCCAGAGGGTAAATGGATTATGTGTCTCTGAAGAGCAGAGCATGCAGCCATGGACCGCATCCTCAGTACAAACACACATCAAATGGAGCCATCAGCAAACAGAAGACTAGAGCAGAAGTAGGGTGGAGGTTGATGGTGGTGTGGGTGCCGTGCTGCCAGTTTCACAGACGGTGTTTGTAGAGGTGTATGGTTGGTGGGGTTGGGTTTGCTTTGTGAAATTGGTGTAGCAGTGAAATCTCTTCAGACACAGAGACATAATAGTGCACCCGAGGGCGAGTTTATTTACGGAGAAAAATCATCTTCTTTTCCTCATTCCTACCCTCTCTCTCTATCTTTCTCGCTCTCTCTCTCTCTCTCTCTCTCTCTCTCTCTCTCTCTCTCTCGGTCTGTCCCCTACTCATTGCATATGGTCATGTTTAGCTTTGTTTACACATTGAGTCTACCGGGGATTAATGGATGCTGGTTCAATTAGGCCGGGCCTCCCACCTCCCCAAGTCTCCTCTCACTGAAGACTGATGAGAATGGTGGGGAGCTGAGCGTCCAGGCTGACTCATAAAAAAAAACCCCAACACCAGAGGGCTTCGCCATTTATCCCCAACCCCCGCCGAACCCCGGCACTCCGTCAATGTCACGCTCTCCTGCGGTTCCATCTGCCTGCCTCTGCTTACAGGGCCGATGGGCGAAAGGAGAAACAACGCTTTTTGGACCCCACAGGTGGTGGCAATTAGATCTGAGGGCGCCGCACATTTTCTCACCATGCTGCCTCTCCTGCCCGCCCACACACACACACGAGTGGCGAGCACACACGACCACTGGCTGCTTACACGCTGCTCTACACACTCATGCAAACGCAATACACACTACACACGTAATGGACACCGGTGTGTCTCCTGCCTGTTGATCTCTCCTGGTAGAAAAGAGAAGAGGGGGCAAGTTAAAGGTCATGGGGTCGAAGTTAGAGGCAACTGTTGCACCCTCCTTATATAGTGAGTTGGTCAGGATATGCTCAGGTGATGTCACTACTACCCCTGATATGTCATTACTGTATGTACCAGTAATTCCTGATTTACAGTAAATGAACTTATCCTTGAGCTCAAGAGTTTTGAGTATGAGCCATGCTGTTTACACAATGCTCCCCTCCCCCCTCCTCCCTGGCGTAAACAGTATAAAACGTGGTGGATTTAAATGTGACAGTTGCTGTCGCGTGCATCTAATGTGTTTGAATGAGTCACAGTTTGTTCTCTAATTGGCTTGTAAACAGAGCTGTCCTCGATGAGTTACGTGTTTAACTAGATGCGATCAGTGATTTGTTCGGCACCCCCTACCCCCCACGACCACACTCACCCCCTTCGACTGTTCTACCACTGCTCTCCTGCTGTGCAGATGACATCCTTGGAAGCACCCGAGGCGAAATCCGGTGTTTGTGCGACGGCTGTGCCAAACTCGGCACGATTTAGAGACAACAGTGCCAGGCTTTGTTCTTAGCACCACCGGCGCAGCTGGTCCGGCTCATAATGAATTTTAAATGTTTTGTGTAAAGAAGAGAAAGAGAGAGAGAGAGAGAGAGAGAGAGAGAGAGAGAGAGAGAGAGAGAGAGAGAGAGAGAGAGAGAGAGAGAAGATGGAGGGAGAGAAAGTACAAGAGTTTGTTGAATACATCTTGGAGGGGGGGTATATGAGACGGAGAGAGAGAGAGAGTGAAAGAGGGATAGAGAGCTGGGACTGTGCCACAGGGCTTTTCACACAAGTAATATTTAGTTTAGCCAAACACTTGCCACCCATTACTGTCTGTATCCCTTTTCGCTCCCTGTCTTTCCACTCACAACAGGTCACACACACACATACAGGCCAGAACTTGCATTCACAAGCTCACACTCTCTGTCATTGTCATTGACATGCTCATTTGAATGTCAACTTCTCCCCCCCCAGTGTGTGTGTGTGTGTGTGTGTGTGTGTGTGTGTGTGTGTGTGTGTGTGTGTGTGTGTGTGTGTGTGTGTGTGTGTGTGTGTGTGTGTGTGTGTGTGTGTGTGTGTGTGTGTGTGTGTTTATGTGTGTGTGTGTGTGTGTGTGTGTGTGTGTGTGTGTGTGTGTGTGTGTGTGTGTGTGTGTGTTTATCTTGGCTGACACACTCATACCCACTGCTTGTATGTCTACTGCATTCCCTATTGTTTTTGAAATCACAACAAGCTCCAAGGCAACAAAGGTTCTGAGGAATGTGAAGGTGGTTAGCCATCTGCCACCCCTACACAAACAGGAAAGGCTTCTGTGTCACCTCCAGACCCCCCAAAACTCCAATGCCCTGTCACCCCGACAGTGGCTTCCTCCAGGGCAAAGCAGGGCGTTTTCGGGGGCACATCCTCTCTCTCTCCCTCCCTCCCTCCCTACCCACCCCCCTTGCCGTAACCATCCCGCTCCATCATCCTCTCACAGACAGACACCTCTGAATTATTTAGCGGCCCTCCAATTGTATCTGAATATGATTCCATAGGACAGTGAGTGTATGTGTCTGCTGTGCAATATTGAGAGAATCCCAGGAGAACACCCCCTCCAAGTCCCCCATCCCAATCTAATGCTCCAGAATAACCTCACTCTGTCATAAATGCCAGAGGCCGCCGGTGTCGGAAGCTGGGGTCTGCCCAGAGCTGATGTCTCTTTTATGAGGAAACTGGAGTTTAGCTTGAATAATGTAATCCCTCAAAATGATTGTGCTTAGCACAGAGAGAGAGAGAGAGAGAGCTCACAGAGCCTGAGGTGAAAAGCCGTGTCGGGTAATTAGTGGAGCAGTCAGGAGTCACAGCGGTTACCCTTGTTTTACACAAAAGAAAAAGATGTGTGTGTGAATACTGTACAATACAGTAGTTGAAAGCTTGTTTATGTAGACAAACACAGAATAGTAACTACACTTCAGGCATAGAGAGACTACAGTATACTACAGAATAGTAACTACATGACAAAGGAATGGTGTGTGTGTGTGTGTGTGTGTGTGTGTGTGTGTGTGTGTGTGTGCGCGTGTGTGTGTGTGTGTGTGTGTGTTTGTTTGTGTGTGTGTGTGTGATAACGAGCACACCAGCAAGGTGAAACACAAGCTTGCTGGAGCACTTATCGCCTTCGGCGCCTTAACTGTGCATCTTTAGCAGATGGTGCATTATAGCTGACCTTCCAGTGCGTAGGCTGTAGGCCTGTCATAAGCATGTCTCCCAGATTCCAGTAGGCCAGCAGGTGGTTTTAGTTTTGGAAGCAGGGTGGAACATGGGTGGGAAAAAAGACATTGCCTCTGGTCAGAGCACAGTCGGTGGGGTCAGGAGGATAAACATACATGTGTTTGTATACATACAGTACTATGCATGTATAGTTTCCACTAAGCCTGTAAGAACCTTTTATAGTTGTGGTTTAGGCCAGTATGACGAGACAGAGAGAGAGAGAGAGAGAGAGAGAGAGAGAGAGATTTAAACTGCTGGGGACTGTTTTCTGTTCGTAGGCTCTCAGTGTGTTCCCGGGGAGGCAGGGAGCGCAGGGCAGCCGTGTGTTTGTATTCCGCTGCTGTGTTAAGAAGGGGAATCCTCTCGCTACTGCTGCTCGCAGATCAATGTGATAATGAGCTCAACAGACTTTTGTCTACACACATACACACACACGAGGACGTGTGCTCATATACATATACAAACACATACACATTTCACATACACATAGCACATGCACATGCACATGCACATGCACATGCACATGCACATGCACATGCACATGCACATACACATACACATACACATACACACATACTGTACACATACACATATACATACACATTACACATACACATACGCATACACATACACATACACATACACATACACATACACATACACATACACATACACATACACACACACACACACACACATTACACATACACATACACATACACACACACACACACACACACACACAGACCAACACACACACACACACACACACACACACACACACACACACACACACACACAGGATAGCTATGAGGTGAAAGAGAGAGAGGAGAGCTGTGTCTTTCCGCAATGACAATCAGATCATTGTTCCCAGTGGCAGTAGCATTCAGTAGACATGATAAATGTGATTATCCACTCCTATCCTGTTTACTAGTCTCCCTCCATCCCTCTCCTCCTCCATTCTCTTCTGCTGTTCCTCCCAACACATGTTTCTCTCTGGCGTCATCCCTCACTTCTCTGCACTCCAGTTCAACCATTTCAGAATGCAGAGAGTGACTGTTGAATGGCTGTCGAGATAAGATAAGCAGATCAATACCTCTCTTTGAAGAGGTTTTAGATCACTTGAAGACATTTTGTATCTTTTTATGAGGAGTTGAAATGAGCACTTGTACAATTTAAAATTCAAGACTCTCTGTCTCCCTTTTTGTATTTTCTCAGTTTTATTGTTTAACTTGCTCTCAAATTACTCTCTCTTTCTCTCTCCCTCTCTCTCTCTCTCCATCTCTCCCCACATACACACTCTTTCTCTCTGTCCAGGCGAGACCTACTCAGAGACGTACAGCCACACAGAGCCTTGCAAAACCTGCACCGAGTGCCTGGGCATGATGCGCATGCTGACGCCCTGCACGGACTCCAACGACGCCATGTGCGTCTGCGACTACGGCTTCTTCCTGGGGCCGATGTCGGGTCACTGTGAGCCATGCACGGTGTGCCCGCGCGGCGAGGGCGTGCTGTCGGGCTGCGACCACCACCGCGACACGGTATGCGAGCCGTGCCTGGACAGCTCGTACTCGCAACATGACAGCTCGCTTGACCCCTGCCTGCCCTGCACCATCTGCGAGGACAACGAGGTGCTGATGCGCAACTGCACGCCTGAGATTGACGCCATTTGCCACGGCAAGTACCGTGTTTACTAGTGCATACATACACCCATGTACAGTATGGCTGAAATACATGTGATTGTGTTCATGTAACATGGACAGATGTACTGTATGTCACTGACAAGCCTGATGCTATTTTCTTTATACACATCCAGTGTATTCATAGGCATGCACAAGCGAGTTCTACCTAAGACAGACATAATAAAGAATCATACCCTCAAATACACACACACAGAAACACAGAAACACACACACACACACACACACACACACACTCCTCAATTATCCCTCACACACCATCTGTCATAAGCACACAGTCACAGTGACACGAGCAGAAACACACACACATACACACACACACACGCAGACTCACAAACTCTGGTCCTGGGAGCCAGCCGAAGTCAGCAGCAGCCTCAGCAGCAACAACAATAGCGTACAAAATATATAGGACACCTTGTGCCGGTTGTGGCTGTGAACAATCAATGGCGAATTGAACAGGAAGCGCTGAATGTTTACCCACACCAGGCAGAAAGTGTCTGTGATTGAAGTTGCGCTAAATAATGTAGGAGCCATCTCATAAAGGAGGGCAGCCCAAGGCCCTGGCAGACTGATAAAACCACAAAGCATCCATCATGCTTAGCGCCGGACTGGCACTCACACACATCCACGGGAACAAAATGAATGTGCACCATAGCATATATATGGTAGTCTCATGTCCCCCCATTAATTTCATGATCTGGCATAAAGAAGATAAGTGTGTTTACTTGCATGTAGACAAATGGAAAATGTATATGCATTAGATCTATAGACCTGATAGTAAGATAGGTGAAAGATTATTTGAAGTTGTTCATAATTCAAGTTCACCCAGTCTGCCTCTTCAGGAGTCTGGGACTGCTGTGTGTCTAAATAGAGGTCTTTAAAGAGTCCCTGGCTGAGGTTACGGACTTAATCCCTGTGTTTGCCTGACCCTTTGTGAGTTCAAGAGGTCAACAGGGGTCACTTCCACATGTGTCTGTTCTAACACTCGGGGTCAAGATGTCAGACTGCAGAATGTCACTGTGCAGCGCGGCCACTCGCAGAGGTGAGAGGCCAAGGGAGAAATGTCCATGGAGCAGCACAACACAACCCCTCCCTTACGCAGGCGCTGGCTCTGAGGCCAAGGGAAGGTTTGTGTCTGAAGACACCAATGTAAACCTACAGTGGGTAAACATGTGCCAAAGGGCTTGGACATGGAAAAGATGGCTCCCAGTGAAGTTAGCTGGGGTGATGGCAGATGAAAGACTGGAGCTTGGGCCCGTGTGCATTGTTTATGTTAAGCACCTGTGTTTTGGTTAACGTTTATACGGGGAAAAGGTTTATACAGGGGAAGTCTAGTGATGGACTCGGGTAGGAGAAGAGGCCCAGCGCTTGTCTGAAGACACATACAACATATTGTCTGTTAAATGAGAAAACAATAAATAGGACCTGTTCAAAATGCAGGAGACCGTGAAGGTGTAAAGCACCCGTAAGAAAGTGGACAACACTGATACTGACATCTTGCTACTGACATTTTGGCAATCTAATATCTTTGCAATCTAATATCTTTGCTGATTGCATTTCTTATGAATATATTGTTGTAATGCAAAGAAGATATTTTCGAGATCGAATTAAGTCAAAATCAAGGTGGGAGACCTTGAATTTAAGACATTCCTAGTATATAACAGGATACTGAATACATATGAGGTGGAAACCAAATATCTTTGCTGATTACATTTCAGTAGTCATAAACTATTGCCTAGCCACTTCCTCTTCCCCAGGAGAATGTGCTGTGAAATACACCATGTCAATGGATTAGACACACAGCCTTTAGGAGCCCTGGCAGGATTGTGTGTGTATCTGTGTGTGTATGTGTGTGTGTATGTAGATGTATGTGTGTGTATGTGTGTGTATGTGTGTGTGTGTGTGTGTGTGCGTCCCCTCTCCTCAGCCCTGCACTCAGGGACTGTGTGGTTGGCCCGAGGGCAGTACTAACTTGGTCAGGAAGGGGGCCAGGAGGACTCTTTCTGGACCATGACAGGAGTGTGTCGGCTCCTCGGCTGGGCCTCAGTGATGGGATGTCTGACTGGAGGGGAGGTATCAGTAGCAGACCTCTCGCTCGGCTGTATGGTCAGTACGTTGGGTCAACACAGAGGTGATTATGGAGAGGAACTGGAGAGTTATGCGGCACGTTATGGAGCCATTTAATGTGGAATTTCAGCGGAAGCCAAGTTTTTTTTTAGCAAGGCCTGGGAGACAGAACGACCTGCAGGTTTTATTCTGTTAGCCAACCGGGTTATATTTGATGTATTTATTCAAGGTCTGAAATCAACACAGGATGTGATACATCAACTTTACCACCCTTTGGTTTCTTTGGAAAATCAAAAGCTTTTGGCTTTCATCATGCCGCTGGCTGTTGACATTAGGTTTAGAGGCAGACAACTTCCTTTCATATTCCCCCATGTACCTGAGACAATTTCATATGTGTGGGTGTGTGTGTTTGTGTGTGTTTGTGTGTGTTGGGGGGCGGGGTCAGACAGGTTCTGCGTGTTCCCCATGTTCTGTATCCTGGGGCCTCGGCCAGCTCACACTCAGGTGCTGCTCAGCTGTAGTGCGTTGCCACGGTTTTGTGGAGATCTGTCAGCACCTGTCCCGTGTGGTCGATCCGCGTGGTGGATAGGAGTGGAGGCAGATGGAGGAGATAAATCTGCCAGGGCTTAGAGAGCTGTCCTCCTCCAGGAGAGGGAGGGGGACTTACTGATAACAACTTACAGATACACAGGAACACAGGCAGGCAGAGCTCCCTCAGATTCTCATACACACACTCACACTCACACACAGGAACACACTCACACATACTCTCACTCACACTCAGGTGCTGCTCAGCTGTAGTGCTGCCACGGTTTTGTGGAGATCTGTCAGCACCTGTCCCGTGTGGTCGATCCGCGTGGTGGATAGGAGTGGAGGCAGATGGAGGAGATAAATCTGCCAGGGCTTAGAGAGCTGTCCTCCTCCAGGAGAGGGAGGGGGACTTACTGATAACTTACAGATACACAGCGAGGCAGCGGAGCTCTCGGATTCTCATACACACACTCACACTCACACACAGGAACACACTCACACATACTCTCACTCTCTC
>NC_063194.1:22444972-22452472 GCF_017589495.1 Alosa alosa
CATTACTGCAGCACCTACGCATCCCAACTCTCTCTCTCTCACACACACACACATACACACACACACACACACACACACACACACACACACATACACACACACATACACACACTGCTGCAAACAGAATCTTAAAATCTCGCTCATTCCCATGCGCTCAACCACTTTCTCATGCAAATATGCTGCATGGTCCAAGCCAATTTCTTCACTGATACATACAAGTGCACACACACACACACACACACACACACACACACACACACACACAGTAACAAAGAGTAACAGAGACATACTATTCATGATTTCTTGGCAGGGCAGAAGTCCTGTCATCAGTGTTTGGGTTCTTGCCCTGCATAACAGAGGGATCTACTGTAGAGACCACACTTAGCAATTGTCTATGTGTGTGTGTGTGTGTGTGTGTGTGTGCACTTGTGTGACTTGGCAGTCTTGCAAACGTAAGTGCAATAGTTTCTTTCCACAAGAGATTAACAGATACCCCAGCTTCCCAAACTAAAGAACTTGTTTCAGTTTTGGCTTATAACTGGGTGTGTGTATGTGTATGTGCAAGTGTGTGTGTGTGTGTGTGTGTGTGTGTGTGTGTGTGTGTGTGTGTGTGTACTATGCAGTATTTTTAAATAATGATAATAAACACTTAAACTGATGCACAGTCACACCTCCATTTGTAAATCCCTAATAACCAAATTAGCGTGCTGTCTCAGACCCTACTCCCAGCCTACTTCTCTTAACTCCTTATTTATGTTCGCCACTATGCCAGAACCAATAGCTGTTTATTTTTCCTTCTGCTTTTTTAAAACAAATTTTGGCTGATGATAACGTATACTTATGTTTCACCAATATACATCAAACTAGGGTTTGTGTCCCTAGGTGTGAATTTATCTTCCTGCTTGCTGCACCTTGAATAGGATAGGCTCAAAGGCCTTTTTAGGCCATTACTCGAAAGCAGGTTTGCCAAAAAAACTTAGGAAGAGGAGGCCATTAACCTAGCTCATTACGATTCATTTGTGGAGTGGCGTCAACTAGTTATGGCCCTTTCCATTAGACTCGTAAATCTGCCGCCCGAGTTGGAAAGTGTAAATTACCCAGCTTTCTTGCGGCATTTCACGCAGACACGTCCCCTTTACCTCGGAGTACTCGAGGGTACCCCAAGGTGGACGTACGACCTTACGACAAACATCGCTGTGCCCATAGTTGAGATGAGATGACATGTATTTTCTTTGCATTTGTACTGTGTTGGTCATTTTAATGTCGATGTGCAATGCTCTTACACACTAGATTACATTGCTGCTTCAATCCGGTCACCAATTCATGCATTGCAGGGTCTTGCTGTGCGTGCAATACAATGTAACGATTTGTTTTCCAGCCGGTTAGCTAAAGGCTACATGTAGTAAAAAACAATAACAATGACTAGCCTCCTGTTAATGCCCCTTGCGGTTCGAGAGAAACACGACAGCACTTGTTGAAATTGAAATAGGCGAAATTGAGTTACTAACAACGTTTTTATTATTAATTCACATTGACCATAAGGGAGAATGAGGGACGTGTTCTCGTGTTCTAAACCAATGTCAAGCACCAACGAGACAACTGCTGCCCTGGTGGCATCCATGTTCTTCCCAAAAAGACTACAAACCCGCGCTAGCAACTCATTCGTACATGTACAGGTGGGCGTACGATGATTTACGAGTCTAATGGAAAGGGCCATTAATCAAGGTGTCACCAAAACAAAATTATTTTTTTAACAAGATAAGAGAAGAACAAACAACAACAATATTCCTCAGTAATTAAATCACCCGCTTGTCCTCCTCCTCCTGGTCTCACTCTGCCAGGGTTGAAGCCTCATTCACGTCTCAGAAAGTCAGAAGGGGTTTCCCCAGTGGGATTATTGTTCCCATCGCCTCTTGTCTCGGCCTCAGTGTGTCCCTCATTGTGCGCACCGGAGCCTCTTTCCCCACTGGCCTCTCAGGCTCGCTGATATCATCGGTAGCATTAGCCTCTATTTTCTCTGGTCAAACCAGCGGAGCAGCCTCTTCGTCCTCTCCTCCAGCTGGCTGTAGGGTCCATTGGCCATTGCTGTGTATTCTCGGCTGGTATTTCTGCAAGTTCAGTCTTGGTCAACGCACAGACGCTGACATGGGGGTAGAGGTCTGCACTCCCGCGGTAGACCCGCGGGACCCGCGGGTTCTGACGCAAAATAGTGCGGCGCGGGACAACTTTTGAAAGCTCTTTGCGGGAACGGACGGGATGAGAGAGGTGCGTTCGCGGGTGCGGGACAAACCGATGATTCACTGCACTCCCGCAAATTAAATATGTGCGTAAAATTAAATATGGAAATGATTAAAGTACTGTTCATAACTATAGTTCAGCTGGATGTTCTGTTAGGCAGCATTAAAAAACGGGGTTTAAGCATAACTGGCGGATAGCAGGCCTAGGCCAGTGGTTTTCAAAGTGGGGGCCGGGGCCCCTTAGGGGGCTGCGAGGGGGTGCCAGGGGGGCCTCAGCAAGTTGGAGGGAAAAATAAAAGCAAGAAATAAATACATTTGAAACATTTCAAATATACTATGAGGGTTGTTATACAATGCCATTATAAGAAATGTGACGCATATCTGAACATATTTCCAATGATAATGACTGGGAATAATAATAGAGTGATGGCTCTCATATAGCAAAAAGCCCCAAATAAAATTTTTACACACTGTATGCTCCATCGCGATGTGGTTGTGGCTAAAATAATTATTAGATTAGCTTAATGTATTTTTACATTTGCCATAGTATTGTCGATGGGGGTCCTTGGCCAGAACCTAGTGGTATTTGGGGGGCCTTGTCGTGGAAAAGTTTGGGAACCCCTGGCCTAGGCTATAGCCTATATTGTTGTTTTTTTTTACGTGGGTTCAATTTGTTCCTGCTGCTCATTGTCAAAACTCAAAAGCATGACAGAGGAAGAGGGCACCAGACTAGGCCTAGCCTAGCCTACTTCAGTTGTTAGCCTACATTCAGAACCAAGAAACTGATATCTGGAGTCTTTCTCAGGTGTGTGTGCTCCTTTCATAAGACAGAAAGAAAAACTGAATAGGCGATCCCTCCTGCATGTGGGCTTTAGCGGGCGGGAGCGGGACATCATGTTACAGATGCGGGCAGGAGCGGGACTAAAAATGACATATTAATGCGGGAAAAGGACTGAAAAATCAGTCCCGCGCAGACCTCTACATGGGGGACCCTCTCCGCTGGCATTGGCCCTCAGAGCATCTGTGCCTGTGCTAGGGTGGACTAGCATCTAGGCTAGTGTTAACCACCTCCATCTTCCAGGCTACATCAGCACTCTCTGCTCTGTTCACCTCAGAGATCGCCATCTTGGTCAACACAGTTTCCACCTTTCGGAAACTCTAAATTTTCACTATACACTATGCTATTTTCGAAAGCATAGTTTTCAGTGTCTGAATACACATAATGTGGGCGGCTAAATGGAGAAAAAATCACCCACATTTATACTTATCTAGCTGAATGTGGACAGGGTCTTAGAACAGAGCACCCCACAATCTTTGGCTCTGGGCTTGCACATTTCTGCACTTCCTTACAATTGACCTCACAACTGACTCTTTCCTTTGAAGTCCACTGACTACAGCTTTCCCTTCTCTCCCCCATTCCCTGTTTCTTGCCTTCTTCTTCTTCTTCTACTTCTTCTTGCCTTATTTATCAAACCCTCACTCCTGCAACGGAGCAGGAAGGCAAAGAGCAGAGAGATAACATCATGCATGTGTGTGTCTTATTTTTGAGCATGTAAAGATGTTAAGTGTCTCTGTGTGTGTGTGTGTGTGTGTGTGTGTGTGTGTGTGTGTGTGTGTGTGTGTGTGTGTGTGTGTGTGTGTGTGTGTGTGTGTGTGAGAGTGTGCGTGAGTGAGTGTGTGTGTGTGTGCGTGTGTGTGTCTGTGTGTACGTGCATGTCTGTTGAATGCCTTTCCTGCTGCAGTGTAATTACTCCAGCTAATCAGAGCACTTAACGGCAACACTGCTGTTCATTTAGACCTGCTATCCGCTTCCCCCTATTATCACACCCCTCCCCCTCCCTCACATACTCTTTTATCATCTCTTGACACACACACACACACACACACACACACACACACAAACACACACACACACACACACACACACACATGCTTGCAGATTGGGAGAGGGGGGAAGACAGAGGGAAAAAGAGCAGTACAGAACATGTTAGAGAGAGAGAGAGAGAGAGACAGAGAGAGACAGAGGGAAAGAGATTGAGAAAGAGTGAAAGAGAAAGAGAGATTGAGAGAGAGAGAGAGAGAGAGAGAGAGAGAGAAAGAGTGAGCGATAGAGAGGTCTGACACACAGGCATGCATATGAGAGGAGTGTGTTGTCTGTCTGATAAAGAGAGGCATTGTGTGGACGACGGTGGTTTGGTGGAGAAGGGACACCGAGACCCCCAAGTCCTCTCTGGAACGAGACGTCTAAGCATGCGACATTCAGAGCCCTCCACTCCACGCCCAAGCAACTACAGGGGGGTTTATCAGCCAGCCCGCCAGGCAGATTCCCAACCACCAAACGCCTTGTAAAAGTGCAGCAGTGGCTTCTGTGCAGTAAACAAGCTCCAGGTTGTGGCACTGAGCGTATTTAAAGCGGCGATGTTTGGCACTCATCACAGACACGTGATTCCTCGCTTTTTCTCTGGAGCTACACAGATGCATTCGCACAAAACCAAGTATCCAGCAGTGCAGACAGAATGGCACAGGGAACTTGGAACTGAACACACAATCTTGGCTTCACACATAGAATCACACTTAATCTCAGGGAAGAAATGGGGAAGGAGGACAGGACTTAACATGTCGTGCTGACTCATTGGAACCAGCCAGCTTCCTCCATGGAGAGGTGTTGAGATGGAGAGATAGGAGGAATGAGTAAGGGTGCCAAGGAAGATCAACCGATCTCTCGGAATAGGTGAACTGACATCATGAGAGGGCATGCTGTGGCCATGAGTGTTGGTGATGTGTGCAACAAGAGGTTCGTGCCATAGAAGGGAACCGACTATAAAGGGTGGACAGGAACACTGTTGAGGAGATGCAGAGGAGAGGTCATCAGGGAAGGGGTGAGAAGGAAAGAGATCTGGAAGTGGCAGTGTTGGCCAGAGGAAGAGAATGATAGAAAGTGTGAAAAGAGATGTGGGGGAGGAGAGGAAGTGGTTGGCTGATAGAGTGGCGGCAGCTGACAGGTTGGGTCGATCTGGTCTGGTTTTAGATGGCAGTCGTGTTGAGTGTGCTTCTGCAGATGGGAGCGACGGGAGAAGTGCATCTGTTTGGGGCCTAATTTGGACAAATAATAGCATGTCATAAACATTTTCAGCATTGGAGCCCTATAACATGCTATCAGCATCAGAGAGTGCTATTCGTTAATCTTAACATTCAATGGTCATATCAGACCTCATCTTAGTCAAATTCAGATAAATTAACAGTTTGTTTTGCAAGGAAACAATAATTTTCCCCATGAGTTGCTGCTGTGCATTACATGATAAACATGTAAACATCACAGTCACACACTGCTTTTCCCACGGGAACAATGTAAGCCCTGTCATCACCAATGGACACCAACACAAAGATACTCCCCAACACCCCACCCACCCACCCACCCACCTTTTACCATTATAGTCCTAAGGAGCTTGAGAGCCCTTCCTGAAGATCCAACACGAGATCTGGAATGAGGCCCTGAAAGTGCAAAGTGGCGTCCGCTGGGGAGAAAGCGGGGAGAGGGGGTATCCCTGCATAAATAATGCACAGAATCAATACTAACACGGGGAAGAGGGAGGAAGAAAGAAGGGGAATGTGGCTGTAGAGCGTCTGGACGGTGAGGGAGGGGTGTGAGAGGAGGGGAGGGGTGAGGAGGGGTGAGGGAGGGGTGAGGGAGGGGTGAGGGAGGGGTGAGAGAGGAGTGAGGGAGGGGTGTGAGAGGAGTGAGGGAGGGGTGAGGGAGGGGTGAGGGAGGGGTGTGAGAGGAGTGAGGGAGGGGTGAGGGAGGGGTGAGAGAGGGGTGAGGGAGGGGTGAGGGAGGGGTGAGGGAGGGGTGTGAGAGGAGTGGGATTCTGCTGACAACTGCCCTCTGGGGGGGGGTCTGGAGAGGCTCTTAGTCAACTAATCTCCTCATCTCTCAACCATACCTGCAGTGGGTACATGGGCGGATTATGAACTTTCGGGCCCCTGGGCCCAGATGTATTAATTGACGTATATGTGGGAGGGGGGGTTTGGGGGTCCTCCCCCAGAACATTTTTAATTTGTTTGATGTAATTTCCTGTATTCTGGTGCATTTTGGGGATGGCCAATACTAAATTCAATCAGATTCATAGCCTACATCCTGATTTGTTGATATTGAGGCAATGATTCCATGCAAAGGCTTGGGGTTCAGGGCCCCCTGACCCCTGGCCTGGGCCCGATAGGCCTGTGCAGTAATCCATCCCTGAGTGGGTATATTCCGCTATTTGTCTTCTTTTCTTTCATGAGCTTGTGAGCTCACTGCTTTCACCCCAAACGCCCTCTGACACGAAGTTCTGCGTGTGTGGTTTGGTACCTAGACAGGTAGATCGATTACTAATCAAAGGTCTGCAACATCATTATTTCTTTAGTTATGTGTTTTTATCTAACAGGAAGGTCATCATGAGCCTAAGTTCAGTTTGTCCAGAAATTGGTTCAGTCGTCCAGTACACATTTCTGGGAAGGCTCTTAGTCAACCATTCAACCTGTCTGTCACCAGTCTGTCACCAGTCTGACCTGTAAGGGAGGAGGAACATGGAGGAGATAGAGAAGAAAGGAATAAAATTAGTGCTAAAAAGGAGGTCTAAAAACAAACAAAAAGTCTTAATGATATTTTCTCTCTCTCTCTCTCTCTCTCTCTCTCTTTCTCTCTCTCTCTCTCTCTCTCTTTCCTTTTCTCTCTCTCTCTCTCTCTTATCTCTCTCGTCCCACAGACCCCAATGCCCCCACCTACCCCCCCCCCCCCACGTTTTCTCTCCTTCCCTCGGATTTCGACCCGACGATGCCCGACGACTCGCTGAGCCCCACCCCAGGGGGCGAGTCCACCACGACCAACCCCAGTTCGCCGCGCTACATCGGCCACGGCTTCAACGAGAACCTCATCCCCATCTACTGCTCCATCCTGGCCGCGGTAGTGGTGGGCCTGCTGGCCTACATCATCTTCAAGAGGTGAGAGGGGTGGAGCAGGCGGAGGGGCAGTGGGCATATACGTATATTTGCATGTATGCCATTCGGTGTGTTTATCTGTGCATATCTGTATGAAGGCAAAAGGTATATTGTGTATGTAGATCCATGACAGCGTCTGTTGATTTATAAGCATATGTGAGAAGCTAGTAGAATGTGTGAGTTGGGATGTGCATGTACACGCATTAGAATAGAATAGAATAAAAGACAGGATGAAGAAGAGAGAGAGAGAGAGAGAGAGAGAGAGAGAGAGAGAGAGGAGAGAGCC
>NC_063194.1:22464972-22472472 GCF_017589495.1 Alosa alosa
TAGTCCACTCGTGCGTGCTGAAGTCTCGGTCTGTTGAACTCCCTGCACGGTAAGCAGGTGAGCCAGAGACGACAGGGGTGGTTTCGCTGACATGGGCACTTAAGGAGCAATAGTCCCCACACCCACTGCTCCGCCCCAACTCTCCACCACCGCAACCACCATCTGTGCTACCGGGGCTGACTCACGCTCAGGCACGCATGCCACCCACGCACACTGCACGGGGTGTACTCCATACACTGCCCCAGACACACAACACAACACACACACACACACACACACACACACACACACACACACACACTCATACTCACATATACACAGATATGCACATGCACAAACATGGACACATGCTCACACTCACATGCTATACACACTCACTCACAGATTCAGGCATGGGTGGAAATATGGCAGAAATAATGAGGGCAAGAGACTGAAACTAAGGGAAAGGTCAAGAGCAGATGTGATAGAGAGAAAGAAAAGGAGAAGGAGAAGGAAGGAGAGAATTGTCTAGAAAAAAGGATAAAAGAAGTGAGGTGAGTCACTGAGGTGAAACTTCTATCAGGCCAATCAAATCGTGTATAGAGTCGTTAGGCGGGCTTAACATAATGATTGATGGCAGAGTTGCAACGGTTTGGCTTGAATTCCCTGCTACTTGAAAAAAAAGAAGATGGATGTTGCTGTTGGCCAACAGTGTGACACGAGTTAAGCTTGTTTTAAGTTGGCAAAAGTTTGAACTAGCCAACTAGCTCCGCTGGGGAAAACGTATGGGACTCAGCTGTCCCATTATGCGTGCAGAGGGAATTTGAAAGACAACCGATTATCCAGCCCCTCGGACTGAGCACTGCGAACGGTGAGTGCCCAGACCCTACATTTTAATGTGGGTCTGGCTCGTCAGGCTAACTCACCCTGACTCTACGACTCATTCATAGTTTCAGGTAGAGAAAGGCTAAACGTATAACAGACACTTGGCTCAGTGAGCTGTTCACTGGAACACATTTGCTATGATAAACACATATGGGGGGCAGGGGCACAATAAACAATAAACAGTCAACATACATGGAAATGAGATGACGCATTTATTCTGCTGTGAGAATGTAGCCAAATACAACAAACAAACACTTACATGCAAAAAAAAAAAACTGGAGCTGTCAGAGTCAAATGACAAAATATTTGCCTGGCATCACTTCAACTCTCCGAAGAGAGAAAACTGAAAAAGATGAGCAGATTGTCAACACACATACAAGCGAACACTTAAATACACACATAGGCACACGCAAAAAACATCAATATGCAAACCATTAGATCCAATCAAATTTCTGTTTTCATTTCCAGTTTTCTAACTTTTCAGTTCTTTAGAGATGAGAGGAAGGGTGGGTTAATTGCATTGGCTTTATTTTGTTGTATTGTATTTTATTTTTAACCAGAATAGCATTACCTTTTGAGAGCAGTATTTTCTAAAGAGATGGCTTGATCTTTTAGCACTTACTAGATGAAATATGTACACTCAACGAGTGCCCAGCACCTCAAAGTGCCTGTGGACTGTGTCAAGTGTCTTTGAGAACCCATATATAAACATGTTACGCTTTGGTTCTTTTCAGAGTTTTTGCCTTATCAGTTGTTGTTGTTGTTGTTGCTTGTTCGATGTTTAGTGTTTGTTTATGTATTTCATGTTCGCTGTGTGTGTTAATTTCACGCTGGCGTTGTATGTCTAACATTGAGAGGTGCTAGCAATGAAGCTTGCACTGCAAGTGTGTGAAGAAGATGTGTCCCTCAAGGGAAACTCTATCGAGGTCATAGGTCAACTCCTCTTTGTGACATCCCCACCACGACTCACAGTCGCATTGTAAAACCACCATGTAGCGTATGACCCAAATGGGGTCCACGTCGGTCCTTGAGGACCCACAGGATAATAACGTGCAGCTTACCAGACTGTCTGGCTGTGCCCACTTTTGTTACTCACCTCCCTGCACACCAAATCCTCTGTATGATACAATCACTACCTTTAGTTTTCCTATGCTGTATGTATATGAGAGTGATGCTCAGAGGACTAAGGAAATAGATGAAGATGTTTGACTATAGGAAAAGAAAGCCGTGCATTACGATGTCTGCATTGAGAGAACGCGAGGTGGGTGATCTTCAGGTGTCAAGTATACAGAATAAAGGGAAATAGGGGAGCATTGTCATGAACCTTCTCCCCTGCCATTCAATCCTACACATTAACAAATGGTGAATGTTAACTGTACCTATGTTATAATGTACAATGCATTGTGTAAATGTGAATTTCTTAGAGTTGAAAATGAAAATACATGTACACTTATGGAAATGAAGAATGAAGAGAAAAAAACAAACAAAAATATTTACAGATTAGTAATCTAATAGAAATAAAGCCAAATAGAATTGCACTTGGTGTTGGTTTCTTTCATTCTTTGTTGTTGACATAACTGCATACCCAGATGTGAGATAAAATTCTTTAAAGTGTCTTTATGTATACATAAGTATACATTTTTAGTATTTTGTAATGTATGTTTTGCAATGCATCTTGGCATCTTGACACACACAAACATACACACACACACACACACACACACACACACACACACACACACACACATTACCTTTCTCAGTTGGAGTAAAATCTTGTATTATGACTGTAATCTATATTTCAATGGGGCCACTGTGTGCTGTGTGTGCTTGCATTCATCAGTGGGCTCTTCAAACAGAGACTCCAACTGAACAGCACACAGAACACACAGATACAGAAGAAAGCCTTTAGAACCTTCATGGCCTCAGTCAGAGCCTTTGGTTTCCATATGCTGAACATTTTACAAGGCTGCATTCCAAAACAATAACACCAGCAGCCACATTTGCTTTGCCTTTGTACCACTCGCTCTATGGCTGTGGTGCATGCTGTTTTCTGTTCAGGCTTTGCAGAGTGATGCAGAGCTATATTTTCTTTGACTCAACAATTTCTCTTCTTTTACACAAATTCATGTTTGTGATCTGCAGTTGACTTAGTCCGGGCATCCTGTAGCTATTTCTGAGTCTGAAACGATTGAACTGAACCCATCCCGTGCACAGGATCCATATGTGGGAAGGAGCGATTTCTAATTGGAGGGTTTTACGCTGCCCTCGTACTTTCTCATTGCCAAGCCTGGGATAATGGCTGCTGGACTCGTCTCAGACACCCACTCCACAATTAATGTGGTTTGGACCCTCAGAGAAAGTGGTCCTCACAGAACAAGGTCTGGATCGGTTTTGCCAACAAGATCCAAAACTTGTCCATTAGGAGCTCATGAAAAAAAAAAAAACTGGTACTGTGCTGACATGGCGCCTTCCAGCCAACAAAAACACTGGATGCGTTTCTGAACAGATCCGGCTGACTAAAAAAAAAAAAACAGAACAACAAACTATTGTCAAAACAAAATAGTATGCTTATTAAATTTCCCTAGGCTGGATAAATATTTTTTTCAGACAAACTAAGGCAAAGTTTACTGTGATGGAGAGTTTTGCCACCTAAACTCAGATTTTGTAGATATAGGCCTACACAAACTGGCAGAGAAAAATTTAAATTTACCTGTCACTAGCAAACCACAATATAAACCCCAAGGCTGAACTAAAAAAAAAAAACAAGATGCAAATATGCCTGTGTTTTGGTGTCTTCAGCTGTCTATCATCTCTTTACTTGAAAAAAAGAAGAAAAATGTTCCGCAACTGGCAGTGATTGAGGTCCAAACATACAGTAGGGAAACGCTTCAAGTGGTATAAGTTTGAAGGTAAAAGAGCAAATGGGACCAGGTATAAGCACATCAAAGGTAAATTTTTTAGGTCAATCATGTAGGTAGGTGGCCACATGTGTTTAGGGATTAACAGGCATGTGAGCTCTGTACACACATGAGGTTGTGACACAGTCAACTTTACACAGAAAGCAAGAGTCACTTACATTCTGATACATTATGGATGACATTGCTCCATTACAATTCAAGAAAGTTGAGGACAAACAGAAAGCACCATGGAGGCAAGACCCAGCAGTCAAACTTCTAAAAAGAGAATGTAGGAAGACTGAAAGAAAATGGCGTAAATACAAACTTCAGATCCACTATGAAATCCATAAAGCGATGCTCCGCACATATAACTCTGAAATATGCAAAGCAAGACAAGTCTTTCTTTTCTTACATTATCAGCAGAAGTTCAAATAACACTTGTATTCTATTTTCAACTGTTGATAAGTTAACAAATCCCCCCCTCACAATTAGCGCCTGAACTTCAACTAATAAATGCAATGAGTTTTCATCTTTTTTTAAAGGTAAAATTGACAAAATCAGATTCAACATATCTGCTAAATTACTAATTCAACAACCTGAACTTCCAGCAACAAACAGAGGGAAACTTAACTTGATGTCAGAGTTCAGCTTGATAGACTACAAAACTGTTTTTCACCTTATAGCGGCTGACGTCCTTCAAATTGTAAATGTATCACTGCTGTCTGGCACTTCTAAATTTCAACAGCCACATGAAAGCGATAACTAAATCAGCTTTTTACCACCTCAAAAATATTGCCAAACTTAGAGGGCCGATGTCAAAACATGACTTAGAAAAACTCATTCATGCATTTATCTCCAGCAGGGTTGATTCTGCAATGGACTGTTCACAGGCCTTCCTAAAGCTAGGATTCTAACAAAAACTAAAAGAACTGACCACATTACTCCAATTCTTAAGTCCCTGCATTGGCTTCCTAGCCTAGAAATCTAGACGCGCCCTTAGCGGCTAGTCTAGCAACTCTCCGTTGGCTTGTGAGCTCCAGAAATCGAAACTCAATCAGGCCAATGAAATTGTGTATAGAGTCGTTAGGTGGGCTTAACATAATGATTGATGGCACAGTTGCAACGGTTTGGCTTGAATTCTCTGCTACTTGAAAACAAATAAGATGGATGTTGCTGTTGGTGAACAGTGTGACACGAGTTAAGTTGGCAAACGTTTGAACTAGCCAACTAGCTCTGCTGGTGGGAAACGCATGGGACTCATAGCGCTGCCACTGTCCTATTGTGTGCAGAGGGAATTTGAAAGACAACTGATTATCCCGCCCCTCGGACTGAGCACTGCGAACGGTGAATGCCCAGACCCTACATTTTAATGTGAGTCTGGCTCGTCAGGCTACTGGCTTCCATTAAGTCACAGAATTGACTTTAAAGCACTATTGCTAGTTTATAAATCAGTAAATGGAGCAGGACCTAAATACCTAACAGACATGCTTCAGCAGTACACACCTTCTCATCCTCTCAGGTTCCAGGTGAAAAACCTGTTAGTAAAACCTACTGTTAGAACTAAACAGGGTGAAGCAGTTTTCCTAGCGGCTATGCGGCTCAGCTCTGGAACCAACTTTCGGATGACATCAAAAAGGCCCCAACTGTAGCCAGTTTTAAATCTAGACTTAAGACCAAACTGTTCTCAGATCCTTTCTGCTAACTGTGCTGAGTTACAAATTCTGAATCTGCCTTGATAATTATTCTACCATGTCTTTTATTACTTTTATTACTTTTTTACTACTTTTGCCTTTGTTTTTTTGCTTATTATGTATTCTTTATTTTTAAATGATTTTACCTTGTGTGTTTTGTTTTGTTTTTATTATGATCTTTACCTTTTGAACTATTATTTGACTATATTGCCCTTCTATGCTTTTATTTGTTATTATTGTTTGGTTTTGTTTATGTAAAGCACATTGAATGACATCTGTGTAAGAAATGCGCTATATAAATAAACTTGACTTGACTTGACTGATGTCAGAATTCTGGCGGGCTGTTCCGTAAACTGTTTCAAATTGATTAGGAATGGGCCAAAACGTCTTGACAATAAAGAGGAGGAGAGGCACTGATACCACAGACGCTCAGGCTGGCCAAACCACGAGAAAAACACAAGCACATGCTGCTTTCTAGGCTCGCTCCAACTCTTCTTAGGCATGCTCTGCAACAGAAAGAACAGCTAACGTGTGTCCCTGGGACCATTTACATAAAATGATGAGAACACATACACTCACAAACACATACACGCAAAGGCTGAGACAAAATGTGGACGACAACCTCACATGAATAGACCCAAATACACACATAACCTCAATGGCATGCAAACATACACATAGTATACACATGTATACTGTACAACTCTGTTTTTCACAAACACACACACACACACACACACACACACACACACACACACACACACACACACACATGCAGTAGGCGAAAGACTGACAGCTGAATTAGGCCGAGCGCATTCTCAGGGCTGTTGTGAGTCCCATGCGGGGAGCGGATTAGGGCGAATAGGAGATACGCCTGCACTGTCACCCGCAGCACCTTTCATTTGATTAGCACATCTAACCGAGCATGGCAGATGAACGGAGCCACTAATCAAATGATGAATGGCTTTCTTCCCTCCCCGCCCAACACCCACCTTACCCCCACCCCACTCCCTCCGATTTCAACTGTACCTCAGGTCTTTAATGGGGAGTATGAGTCAGCCGAAAGCACAGGAGGAACACTTCAGGATATACAGATTAACAGGTGTGTGTGTGTGTGTGTGTGTGTGTGTGTGTGTGTGTGTGTGTGTGTGTGTGTGTGTGTGTGTGTTGTGTTGTGTGTGTGTGTGTGTGTGTGTGTGTGTGTGTGTGTGTGTGTGTGTGTGTGTGTGTGTGTGTGCATGCATCTTGGAAGTGAGAACTGACATGTGAAAGGTTACAAAAGGAGAGCTGTTTACAAGAAGGTGCAAGGGTTGATGAGATCGATGACAAACACACACACATACAGTCACAGACCAGCACACACACTTATCAGTCAGATATGTACAGTAGATTGATAGATACTTTATTAATTTCGAAGAAAATGTTTGCATTCAGTAGCTTTCAATACAAAACAAGGAAATACACATTCACAACAATAAAAACAAAAATGAAATTTCAGCTGTGAAAAAATAATTTTATCCACCAGATATCTACAGGGAACTCACACTCTAAACTGAAGGAGTATGGGCCAGTGTAGGCAATAAGAGAAATGCTATATGTCTATGGAGGTTGGGCAAATGCTGAGCAGTGGAAAGAGATTCACAGTGCAAAGGTAACAATTAATTACATATAATAAAATACACAAAAATGAAACAGACAGCAATAGAAAAACAGTGTGAATGAACAGCCCATAGTTGAATAATATCACAAAACAGCATTACAATAGTGTAAATGATCTTTTTCTATTGCCACCGTCTTGTTCCTTTTCTTGCATATGTCTCTCTCATTCACATACACAGTTACACTCTATATCCCCCCCCCACACACACACACACATAGCTGCATTAGCAGCTGAAAAGCACCTAAATTGACCAGTAATTCCGCTGCTCCTCCTGTGCAATCCAATCAGAGACCTCCCTCACTCCCCATCACCTCCAGCTGGGAGCAAGCGAGTGAGTGAAAAGAGCAGAGAGGAGAGGGGGAACGAGGGAGCGGCGTGTGCAGTGAGG